>NC_056728.1:51938347-52215847 GCF_019279795.1 Protopterus annectens
CCAATTTTTACAACAAAGAGGTTATTCAAGTCAAAATTTACTTTTATCCATGGAAGATGGGCATAAATTGAGGAAAGGCAAAGGAATACCTTATTATAATTCCACTACTATGAATACGGGTGTAAATCCACCCAACAAAGAAATCAATAAGACTAGAGTTGTACTTATTTATGCAACTGATAAAGAAATTACCAACATAATTAGGAAATACTGGCCAGCACTGACTCAAGATACGAAACTTCGAGAAACAGTGGGAAATGCTCCATGCTTTGCTTACAAAAGCAAGAAAAACTTTAAAAGATTGCTTTGCAATAAGGATGGCTTTACAAGAGTACGTCAACTTACAAAAAAAAAGGGACTGTAGCTTGTGGAAAATGTACAGCTTGTCATCTTATTGATTGTAGAAATGAATTCATTCATCCAATTACAGGATATACACATAGAATTAATTGTGCAGCCACATGTAGTATGTCTCATGTTGTCTATTTGGGTCTATATTATAAGATCGACGATTGAAAACATTGAACAACATATGGTCGACACCATATGGTCTGTCTTCAAACGTCGACCTTATAAAAAGAGAAGAAAAAAAAGTACCCTAACGGGTTTAAGCAGGGGGGGGCAAGCCCCCCCGCTACTTAAATAAACAAACCCCGAGAGCGCACTACATTGCAGTAAATGGAAATCTCCCCTTACGGAGATTTCCGTTTACATGCTCAAGATTCTGAGCGTTCGATATTCCCGTGCCGACAATGTCAGATTCGACATTGTTGGCTTTCGAGAATATAATATAGACCCATCTATTTAGGTACCTGCACACTCTGCTTTTTATGCCGGCAAAACTGACCAAATGTTTAAGCAGAGGATACGAAGACATGTTAGAGACATACGAAATGAAGATGAACATAACGCGTTAGCAGGTCACATTAAACAGAATGCAACACATTTTTTTTTGCATGCAAAGCACTGGAGGTAGTTTATGCCAATCAAAAGAAAGGAGATATTACTAATGTAACAGAACAACAAGTTAACTGGATTAACAATTTGCAGGCGGATCGTCCGCCAGGTTTGAACCTCATCGTTCCACTCAGACCGATACTAAAGGCTAGAAGGAACAAGACTGGTTAAGAAAAAAGGTGTGTACCCCATTGAGACACACTATTTGACCACATGAAAGGTCTGCTTCTTTTAAAGAATATTATTGGTCTAAAATTAGGAAATGAAATGAAACCATTACTATCTTTTTAAATGTGGGTAATTTACCCTAATAGGCTGACTATATATGGAATTGAAGTCCCTAATTTTTCCACGATCTGAAGAAGATAATTTGAAAGCGCTTATAGTATGTGAAGTGACACCGACTTTTATTCGCCTTATTTTATCTATTTTAATTGGTTTATTAACAAAAGTGAAGAAGAATTGTAGACCTTGGTGGTGCATCTAAACCTTTACTTCTACTTTTGCTCTATTTGTTCGTGGTTCACCTTTAGTAGCGAGTATGTATTTGTTTTTCTGTTGTTACAAGAAATGGCTTTCAGTAATGCAGAGAAAAAGAAAAGTCAAATATGCCCAGAGTTGATTAAAATAAATCAAACATTTAAGGAGTATATCAACTCATATAATGAAAGGCTGGAAAAAAATGTAAGACGTTTTAAACAGCTACTCGGATAAACTGATAAAAACCACAAAAATCAGAGGTTGGAATGAAAAAAATGCTGTCCGAGTATGACACTTCAAGAAAAGCAGTTTCAAAAACCGGAGTTAGAGGACAGAGTAAACAGAGAAAACCTGAGATTTTCTGTTGTACTAGGGGAAAAAAAAGGAACAGGCTGTATTAATTTTATGAAAGCACAAACAAGAAACTGGGCTGGTATTCCACAGCAGGATTTGGTAAAGGGCACATAGTGTGTATCCTTCAAACCTGGCTATGAGAAAGTAACAAAGACTTCTATTAGTAAAGATGCAATCATACCAGCAGAAAGAGCTGATCCTGACAAAATCGAGGCAGAAAGGCAAAATACTAAAAATTCGGAGACAGCAGAGTATTTATGCAAAATGATTATTCACTATACATCAGGCACAAGACAAAAAAAATTATCCCAGCAATCAGGGGATGTTGAGAGGCAAGTGAGACGTATCCAGCTGTCTTCAGAATATTTTTTCCTGCATGATCAAAGTCATTTTTGGTGCATGACAAGCTAAGTAGGAACACAAAATTTTGTCCAACAAGGGGTGAGCTATCAAACAGAAAGGGATTTTGCTTTTTATTCTTCTGATAATAGAGAGACACTGTCAGTTTTCCACTGTTCCAAACAAAAATGCTCGAGACAGAAAGAAGCACAAGACTTGACTAAAAGAACTGTCAGTGCCTTGGAATTGAATTGGAATCTGGGGTTGGGAAATGGAGATTAATAGGAAGATGACCAGCAACACTGAAATTAATGAATAAATGCAAGACTACAATCACATTTGTGAAATACGGCTTTACAAAAAATAAATTGGCTGAGAAATACTGGATTTTTGTTGACTTTGTTACACTTGTTGGGAGACCAACAGGCATGAACCTAAAGTCATGTCAATAACATTTGGAGGGACAATAAAGGGGGAAAGAGAGGGAGACAACAGAAAAAGTAAATAAAACAATTTGTGTCCTTAATGGTACTTGTATAAAACTTTTGTGATATAAATTGCATGTTATATAGTCAAGTATTTTCAGCAATTGTATGTGATAAAGATACTAAAGTAAACAGGTGTTTTCTCTTTTTTTAGTTTTAGAAAATGTAGCCATTACAATGTAAAAAAAATAAATAAATAAGAAAGGCTGAACAGAAGCATATTTAAGTCAAAAGGTTGTAATCTTGGGCTGTTGGGGTTACGGATGGGGTGTAATATCTCAATTAAGGCCCTTAGCTTAATCTAATGACATTTTTTGTGAACACAAGTGAGTTTAAAAAAAGGGGCCAAAATGTAATAAATAGTTTTCGGCAATAAATTGAGACTTCTGTAGAGAAAACAAAATTAAAAGGTACAAGGACAAGCAATTCAGTAAAAAAAAATAAAGTTTGAAATTACTAAAGTGAACAATAGACTAGCTTCTCTGGTTATAAAATACATTTACTTGAACACTATAATTTAGTTTTACTAAAAAATAGCTAGTGCACTTTTTCTTAAGGTAAATAGTTAATGTCTTCTGAAAACATACAAGTTGTTTCTCACATCTGGAAGGGGAATAAAGATGAGACAAGAACTGACAGCAATTACTGTAAATAGGATCACACACTTTAACATGCATATAAGCATGGATAACCTTAATTTAAGGTTAATTAATGCATGTGAATGCAGCTGGCAATTTGGGGCAACTATTCCTATCAGGAGATTTAAACTTCATTATTTGAAGATGTACATTGTTGTGTGTGTTTGTTTTAAGTTAATAGGTTATGTGGGAACGTGTTTCTTTTTTTTTTTTTTGATGGTTTTCATTAAAACAAGAAGTATTATAAAATGTGACATGCTCAAATGAAAATGACAAGAAACCAGTGTACAAAGGATCAACCTGCCAAGCATTAGTGGGTATATGCAACACAAAAGCCGATAACAGACATTTAAAAAAGCTGTCATATACAATAGGTGGGAATAACAACTTCTTATCAATAATGACTACATTAAACATTTTGGAGTGTGAATGGATACAGGCAAAAGTAATCGTATTGACTTATATTAAAGATGCACAGTGCAAACAGCAATGTTACAGGATACATGCTTGGAAAAAAAGTGAGCATGTGAATTTGATTAAAAAAAAAGACTTCAAGATACATATTAAGCAGAACATCAGGGACAAAGGAAAAGGGGTGTACTTATACTAACTGCTAGTGGAGCTCCAACAGTGATAGAAGGGGGGACAGTAATGGTAGACTTGTGGTAGTAAGTGGCTACTGACAACGGAGGAGGATTATGCTGGCATGTATTTATAGTCTGAATTTTTTTGAGAAATAATCACCTTTCAGCAGGGAATATTATAGGTTTGTAGGATGATAATAGGCTATTTGGTCTGGAGGCCCTTATAAGCCTAGCCAAGAATTTCACCCATGTTTCCAGAAAGTCAGCACCTGTTTTCCCTGTTCAGCAGGGACAAAAATAATCACCCCCTTCTAAGACTCAAACCCAGGTCCCTGTCAATTACAGCCTACTGCACTTACCCACTAGGCCACAAAGTTCTTATTTATAGGTGGGGACTGGAACTTGACTTCTCATAAGGATCTTACCTGGGGGACCTAGAAGGGAAAATATAACTAAAGGGTAGTTTTCTGAAGAAATTTATGAAAATATTTGGTATGAAAGACATGAATTCAGTAGCAGGAACTTGCATATTATTCCGCAAAGAACAATAACTGGGCTACACTAGACAAACTATATTTCACAGGAACATGAGCATTTAATTAAAAGCTTCAACACACCTCCAAAAATTATTTCAGATCATGCCCCAATAACAAGTAAGATAAAAACTCAGGATAATGAAGTATAAATGAGACACTGGTGCAGTGATGGCGAACCTTTTGGGTTTGGTGTGTCAAAAATTCTGAAAATGCCGAACTTGACTCTGCTTGCGTGTCACCGCCCCCAAACAAACAAAAAATAAATTAAATAAATATTTATTATTTTATTTTACATTTGTTTACAGGGGAGGTCCGACTGAACAAAGCTGTCCATTTGCAGCGGAGGCCCGGGGAGAAAAGCCTCAGAACAATTGCTAACATACTATACATAAAACATTTATATGAGCATTGTGGTTTACACATTCACTTATACAAAATATAGCAAATAATAACATATGATTGCATAAGATATTTACACAAACAGAGATTTAGACATACAATTAAAAGTATAGCAGGTAGTAAACATATGATGGTTGTTCATACAGTATGTTTAATAGAGATAATCTTGAAGATGTACTGAAGATAAGACAAGAAAGAAAAACTAAAAAAGGAAGAGATGAGGTGCATTGACATTTTAAGGGAAAGCTTTTCAACTTAGTCTATGGGAGAGTTAATGGGTATAGATGGGACAGTGGGGGAGTAGGTAGCAGTGAGTTGGTAAGTAACGTGTGATAATACATACTGCATCTCTGGGAGTTTTAAAGAGGAGGTTGGACAATGAGTAGGGGAAAGGAGTTGGAATGTGTCAGCCAGGTGCTAGGCAGTTGCATGTCCAGGAGTTGTTTAGGTGGGAAATGAGCTGTTTTTTGAAGATGGTTTTGTTAGGTTGTAACCTTATTTGTAGTGGTAGGGAGGTTCCAGGTCTTGGCAGTGTTGCTAGAATACAGGGAATCACCAGAGCTGCAATGGCTTTTGGAGATTGCGATTAGTGCCTTGTTAGTGGATCTAAGTTCATGGTTATTGGGAGCAGAGGGTGATCAGGTCTTGTAAGGCTGGAGTTTTGTCAGGATGGTACAGTACTTGATGAGATAGAAGAAGTTGGTTTAGAGCTAAGGTGTTAGGGAGTTTCAGCCAGGAAAGCTGTTTTAGGGCCTGACAGTGGTGGGTCCGGTAGGAGGAGTTTGTGGCAAATTTAACAATTTTGTTGTAGCATACTGATAGCTTGTTTAGATTAGGACAGCAGAAGCATACAGTAAGGTAGAGGGAAGATGGGTACGAGCTAGAGTAACTTTATTGTTGCTGGTTAGGAAGTTTTTATATCTGTAAAGAGTTGTTGTATCTTTTGGCTTTTCACGGTTATGGGTCGCCACAGCGGAACTCCGGTCCGCTAATGATTGGCAGTAGATTTTTATGTACCGAGTTGCCAGCCCTGACGCACAACCTTCAACGAAGGTACGCCCATTCACGCATGTCTCCACCCAGAAGACGCTTTAGCTGAGAATCGAACAGGACAACATCTTATTGTGAGGCGACAACGCTACCACAGCACCACCACCGCAGTTATATATCTGTAAAGAGTACCTAGTTTTTTGGTTGATTTTGGTTATTGTATGAGCTATGTGTTTGCCACATTTCATATTACTGCCAATAATGACCCCTAGTAATTTGGTTTGTGTGACGGGGGGATAGGGGTATTATCTGATGCAGAAATAGAGAATGGGGAGTAGGTGCTGCTGCTTTGGAAGGATGAAAGAGCATGACTTGGGTCTTTTTAGGATTTAGTATTAGCTGGGAGTTTGTAAGCCAGGTTTTGATGGATGTAAAGGCTTCTTGGGTCTTGATTTCAAGTTTTTGGAGGGTGGGGGCAGAGCGGCTTAAGGTGGAGTTATCAGCGTACTGAACCAGGTTTGCTAGAGGGGCAGCTTTTTGAAGATTATTTGTAAATATAGTGAAAAGTAGGAGTCCAAGGATTGAACCTTGGGGTACTCCTAGTTTTACAGGAAGTAGGGGGAAAGGGAGTTTTTCCACTGAGCTGCTTGTTGGCTTTGGGAGAGATACTCTTGAAACCATAATAGAGTGGGGGTAGTTAGTTTTAATTCTGAGAGTGCTGTTATTAGTTTTGTATGGGAGACTGTATCAAACACCTTTGATAAGTCAAGGAAAACTGCAGACGCTAGTTGGCCGTTGTTGCGTTGCATATTTACTAGGTTAGTAAAATTGATGAGTGCAGTGGTAGTGCTATGGTTGGGGCGGAATCCGTGTTGAGTTTCAGCAAGAAGATTGTTGGAGAGGAGATGTGTTAGGACCTGGGTGTGGATACATTTTTCCAGTATTTTAGCCAGTGGGGAAAGTATAGCTATAGGGCGGTAGTTTGTTAGGTCAGTGGAGTTGCCCCCTTTGTGTATTGGTATAATGTAGGAGATCTTCCAGAGAAGTGGCACCTTTAGTTCTGAGATTTATCTGTTAATGATTATACAGTCTGGGTAGGAAATGGCTTTGGCGGCCATTTGTAGGAATTTGGTAGACAGTATTTCTAGTGCTAAAAAGTGTGGGTTTAAGTTTGGTTAGGTGTCTATAGATGGTGTAAGTTGGTACAGGTTGAAGGGTGAAGGAGTTAGCGCTATTTGAAGGATTATATAGTATAGTGGGGGTTGAAAATGTGGGTCTGTTGACAGCTTTAATATAGAGTTGGTAAAGAACTCATTGAATTGGGTGGCTGTGTTTATAGAGGTGGTGTCTTATGTTTGGATGCGGAGTTGGTGATTTACCTGGTTGGAGAATACTGTTTATAGTGGCCCAGAACTTTTGTGGACTGGTATTATGCTTAGTTTTAATTTCACTATAGTATTTTTATTTGTCTAGTCTGATTTGTTTATTTACAGTGTTTTTTTTCGGTTGTAAGAATGTTTGCCTATTAGGAGTAGTTTTGTTTTTGTGCCAGGTGTCCCATGCTTTGTCCCTTTGTTTCATATGTTGCCTAGTGCTCTTAGTAAGCCACGGGACATAGATGGTTTTAAGTGTGGATCTGTCTTGGTGGAGCAAGTTGGTTAAGAAGGCCTAAGAAGATTGTGTTGAAATACTCAACTGCTTCATCTACAGGAAGTGTTAAAAGAATGGGACCAGTTAGAGTGTTTAAAGGCTGTATTAAGTTAATCAGCTCTGAAGTTTTTAGTGTATCTGATGTGTTTAAGAGAGCTAACTCTAGTGGGTTTAGTTTGGTCTCCGATTAAGAATGTTGGGGGATGGTCGCTTGTCAGGTAGTGTACTGAAATTATGGGTGAAAGATGGGCGATTGGTGAGAATCCAGTCTAGTATTGATTCTTTTTTTGAGGTTTTGTCTACCCTAGTAGGGGTTTATATAAGCTGTGAGAATCTTTAAAGGTCAATATGATTTGAGGGGTGGGGTGATTTAAGTGAGGTCCAATCAATATTAAAGTCGCCTAGTATAATGGTTCATGAGGGGACGGTTTCTGATGTCCACTGGAGAAGAGATTCTAAGATTTTGAGGTTATCTCCTGGAGAGCTGTATGATCCTAATATATTTAGCTGTTTTTATGTATTTAGTCTTAGCTTAGCAAGTAGGATCTCTGCATTAATAAATGCAGGGATTTCTATATTAAATAGTTCAACGTTGATGTTGTTCTGATATAGGAGAGCGACTCCACCTCCTCTTAGCTGTACGGTCTTTCCGTAGTATGCTATAACCAAGGGGAAGCACATCTTCATTTTTAATGTGTGATTTAAGCCATGTTTCTGTGAGGAAGATGATGTCAGGTAAGTATAATGCTATGGTTGCATGGAGCTCAGTGGTTTTAAGGATGCTTCTTATGTTATGATTTATTATTAGAATATTGGATTTTCTAATAAGTAGGCTAGTATTGGTTCTAGGTTGATTCTGGTGATTTGTAGGACTCATTACTGGACATGGGTTGGGGTTGATATCGCCACTGCGTAGCAGGTAAGAGGCAATATTTATAATTGTTTGTAAGTATTTGGAGAAGACTAAGTCACATTGTAGGAATACCCTAGATTTGCTTTGATAATGGAGGAGTTTGTAGGGGTGTAGGTCATAGGTGGTATGGTTAAACAGTGAGGGTAAGATGAGTAAGGGGTACTTAATGAATGTTGGAAGTCGGGTTGAGGTGGGGTTACTTGTGCTGGAGATTGTAATATTGTTCAAGTAGGGTGAGGTTAGATGGGCTGTGATGGTGAGTGCTAGTGTTAGAATTATTTGATGTGAGTACATGTTTCATTTGTTAGATGTGGTAGAACTGTACAGAGATAACCCTGGGGAATGTGTAGGGGTCCTGATAGTATATACGTAGGATGGATTGTAGCAACATTGTGAGGAGGTACTGTGTGTATATTGTGTAATATGATAGCAAAGGAGAGGGAGGGGTGGTGGTTTGTGTGATTGGCTGAGGGGTGTGGGTTGGGTGTGGGTGTGGTAAGGTTAGGTATAAAGGGAATGAGCTAGGGGGTGGGTGGGAATGGGGCTTGGATAGGGGAGCAGAACAAGCCTGAACGAAGCGATGGGAAGTGGAGCGGGCAGAGCCCTACCTAGGAGATAAGAGCTGAAAAAAAAGTATCAGGAGTCTGACTAAGTAATGAAGGTAAGCAGCATTGTACTTTAATGGCAAGGATTATGCCAGTTACTGTGCTTCCACTATTTATTCACAGTGAATGGAAAAACAACTGCTGCGAATAGAACAAACAGAATGGCTCTCAATACATCAGGGATAAAGCTCAACAGTATCAGGGGACAAATCTAGAAATAAGAGACATGGACAGTTTAAAGCTACTAGTACTATTAATCTGAAACACTGACAGAAAAAAAAATTAATGTGAATATACATTTTCTGAAGTCAAATTAGTCTATATATATAATTATCGTTATTGTCAAGTTTAAAAAGTTGCCAGTTTTAGGACGGTTTAAGGACGACAATTGAGAGGAGTGTAGAACAGCAAACTCTTAGAAATGCAGACTACTCACCCTTTGCAGAAGTGTAACCGTGAACAGAAAACAATGTCAGCACTACCCTTTGCAGAACTCTATCAGAGACAGTATACCAAAATAGTCTTTGAGGTTAATAACTTCCTTACCTCTGTAGCAGTGCTGTTGAACTGGCTCCTAGCACAAACTAATTCAATGCATTTCACACAAGCAAGAAATGCAAAAGCAGTTTCTTTGGTAACTCAGGTGTTTGGGAACGCTGGTGTGTCACCCAAAATGTTGTGGCGAGTCACTTTTGACACGTTTGTCATAGGTTCACCATCACTGCACTGATACTTCACCACCTACCTGTTAAAAACAGAGGAATTTAAGGACTGGGTAGTGGAAATTGTTCAAGAGTTCTTAGGGAGGATAGAAGCTTCTTCATAAGGCATAGCCAGTGAGTGGGCTAAAATGAAAGTGGACCTTAAAATATAGTAGCAATAAAAGAGCAAGAGAGAGATATGATTAAGTAACAAAAATGATGTAGTGGGACTGACAAAGAAAGTATTGTAGAATAAACAGGTATCTCAAAGAACAAGAGAAGGCACAAATGCAGAGTGCTAAAGAGAAAATAAGGGAGAATCTGGATAATATGTATGAGTTTAGAAAGACTGCTGTTTGGCAACTGTTTTGTTTTTTCTTTTTTGATAATTCCAGAGCACACAAACATTTAACAGAACGACTTGGGCAAAAGAAAAAAAGTATTAGAGATATTTTGCAGGTTTTATGAAAATCTGTATTAGGTTCAAGAATGTGGGCGTCAAGAAGCAGCATTACTGGAAATATTTATGAAGACTTAGGTATGCCAAAGTTAGATGCAGATGAGGCTCAACAACTAACAGGTAAGCTAGGAGGAGAGGACAAAAGGAATGATGTGTAAATCAATCTGCAGGAAAGTCTCCAGGAACAGATGCTATTCCTGTGAAAGTTTGGAAGCTATGGGAGTTTAACAGTAGTTTAAAAGGATGGGAAGCACCAACATCCTGGAAGAAAGCTGTGGTGGCTGTATTTATTTATTGACATTTGATTACCAGAAAGTCCGACTGGGTAGAACCCCATTTTCAGCGGAGGCCTGGGGAGAAAAGCTCCAAATATAAAATATAAGAAAAATAAATTACACAATCTTCAAACAAAAAAAAAAAACATCTGCAGTTTAAATTATAATAAATTAGCCATATTATAAAAACACTAGTTAAGAATCGACACAAAGTATATGGCATTTAATATTTAGAGAAATTTTAGGCAGCTCATAGAAAAGTTAAAGGTAAGTTAGCCTAATACAAACAGGAACTGCAATATGAAGTGAGGGGAAAAAAACAAGATAATGGTATATTTAGACAGCAAGTCAGGGAACAAAATTAGATAACAGTAAGAAAGTAACTGAAAAAGTGAGAGCAAAGATGTATAAGAAATAAAATTACACTTGTTGACACTTAGGGATCTGAGCAAGAAGAGAGCCCTATTTTAGCTAGGAAGTCTTTCATAGTTGTTTTGAAAGAGGAGAGGAAGGGTACAGACCTGATGGATGCAAGTAAGACATTCCAGGCCTTAGCAACCTTGTACAACTACACAATGCCCAGCAAATTTACTAGGTCTGCAGACAGGAGTATTTGGTCACTGGATAGCAATGACCGACTGGGAACATAGTTGTGCAGAATGTTTTTTAGTGCTGAACAGGCATATGGATCTGGATAATTTTTTAGGTGGTAAGAAGTTGCATATGCTAGTTGATGTGACAGTTCTAACCAAATTAGGCTTTTCAGTGCTACAGAGTGGTGGGTTCTGAAAAGGCTATGTGCTGCAAATTTAGCAACTTTGTTATAGCATTGTTCAAGTTTTAATTTTTGTGAAACCTGGAGGTTAGCAAGAATTGGATCACCATAAAGAAGAGTTGGGAGGAGACAAGAAGAGGCAAGTACAGTTTTAGTTGGGTCAGTGAGAAAGTTTTTGGCTCTGTAAAGCATCCCTAGTTTTTGATGACTTTTGCTTATGCAATTTTGTATACACAGGTCAAATGTTAGATCATCGTCCACTACCACCCCTAATAGTTTGCTATGAAAAGTGACTTATTTGTCTTTTGTTAACCAGGTTAGTCCACTGGACTGGAGTCCCATTTTCGGTACAGACCGGAGGAGAAAAGCTCCAAAAAGCACATGATAAAAAGTGATGACAAATAATGCACAAATAACATAAATTACATTACAAGTCTAAAATAATAAGAAAAATACATATAAATAACATTACTGCCTTAGTAGAAATTACTAAAAGTATAACATTCTGTGCAAGTACAGTAGTGAAATGATAGTAGAGTTGAGAAACAAAACAGAATAATTACAAGAGGGGTGTAAAGAAAAAGATTAATAGAAAAACGGAGAAGACCTAAGTATAGCATTTATGTCTAGTTTGAGTACGTGGAAGGAGAAGCGGTAAAGTTAAATTAGAGAAGTGAGATGGGAGTGAGGAAGAGAGAGTAACAGTGGCCAGAAAACAGATGTGTGTGTGTGTGTGTGTGTGTGTGTGTGTGTGTGTGTGTGTGTGTGTGTGTGTGTGTGTGTGTGTGTGGTGGGGGGGGTGAATGAAATAAAGTAAATAGGGGGAAGGTGAATGAAAAGTTAAGTGCTCAGTGGTGTTGCTACACTTCCACATGACTAGTGATTAAAAGCTTATATAAAAAGTGAGAGAATAGTAGTAGTTTGACTGTATGGGGAGCAAGAGATTAGGTAGGATGGTGGCAGTGGCAGGTGCAGGAGGGAGAGTTGGCAAGCTGACTTCAATGGTTGTATTAACAGAGAGGACTTTTTTTCTCCAAATCCCTCTCTTGTGGAAAAAAAGTACCAGTTTGGGGTTTTTTTGGGGGGTGGGGGGGGGGTGAGTTGAGAGTTACAAAACCATGTTTCAGTGGCTGTTAAAGCTTCCCAAGTAATTTTTTTGGAGGGGTACCATGTTGTCAAATGTGCAAATAAAAGTGGAATCATAAGCATATTGTATTAGGGTGGCTTGTTGTTTATGTATTTGGACAGCAGGATAGAAGCAGTGAAAATTATTTTAGTTCCTTTGCAGGTCAGGCATATATATATATTTTTTTAATCAACAAGAGAAAAATTGTGAATAATAAAATGCTGAAGGATTTTATCTGGGAGAGGAAGTGGGTAAGGGTCAAGCCGAATAAGTTGATCCTTCCAATAGAATAAGTTGGTCTTGGATTACCTGATTTACAAGGATATTTTACAGCTACAGAATTAAGATTCATATACATGAATTATAGCTTTATGATTGTGTTAAAGTGGAAAGGGATAATGGCATAAAGCTATAATTCAAAGTGGAAAGGGATGATGATGAATTGGGTGGAAATTCAAGAAATAAGGAGACAGTTGGGTTTTGGATTCAGATCTTAAGGAGAATAACAGCCATACTGAATATTACTTTCATAAAGTTGCAGAAGATAATCTAAAAACTAAGCCAACATGAGAACTGAGATTCTGCTGATAGGAATGACTGCAAATAGGTTTACAGAGCATAGGCAAGAGAGGGCAGGAATTTACTGTTGAAAATTTGCAAACAAACTGAGGTATTGGGAGTAGATAACAAGAGAGAGAAAGGTAAAAGTGTGGGAAGAGGTCAGGAAGACATTTGGACTGTGGGCTAGAAACTGCCTTCCCTAACAGTGATTGGTAGGGTATAGCAAAGAGAAAGGGGCAGAGAATCCTAAGTGAAAGACCTGTTCTAGTAGAGTACTTAATTGAATCTCATACAGAAGGTGCTGTTAACTACAGGAATCAATCAGAGGAGGTTAGAAAAAGATTGGTAAGAAAATATGGATAAGCAATTCACAACAAAACAATGGGAAGATATATGCATGATCCCAAATATACAACAGTCTAGAAGAATTAGGATTTTAGTTTGGAGGTATTTGCATAGGTATTTTTATACCCCAAGCAGACTTCAAAAAACTTGATGGCATATGTTTAGAGGTGTGATGGCAGACTTTAAAAACTTCCTACAGAGTACCCAGTCAGAAATATTGGGTGAGCAAGTGGGTGTAACTAAGGAGATTTTATTAATTTATGTTTTATTTTGTTTTTAGAGCTGGGATACAGGATCTATACAGTCAAGACATAGTAAGGCCTTCTTAAGTTTAACTCTTGGGGCTGCCAAAACAATGGAAACCAAAGTCAAAATCAACTGCATTTGAAGAAATGAATATTGTAGCAGAGATAAAAGAACTGGAAAAAATAGAAATTCTGGAAAAATACATGTAGAATGTTTTGGAGGAGAAGTGAGATTTAAGGGAAGGTAGGAACTGATCAATTTATATAGTGCTGGATTGATAATTACATAAAAGATTATATTGTGATATATAATGTTTGTAATTATGAAAATGTTAACATGGCTTTTTTCTTTTATATAAATATATGTTTGCTTACATCTTAAGTGACAATTCAATAAAAAAGTGTTAAAAATAAGTATCTGTAAGACCAATTACCTTGTGCAGTCTGCCTTTTTAGGGACTGCATGCTGGTTGTCAGGAATGTTGCAGGCTGTCATAATGACTGTTTGTAGGATTCTGAGCCCCCAAGACTTCCTGTTTAGGAGGGAAGCCTTCTAGCTTAACTTTGTTTCTTAGAACTAGCCAGTTTTCTAGTTTCAGCACTCAAATCTGTTTCTTTGAACTCGGCACTTGTTCAGAACTCATTGTAAGCACTAAATAAGTTGCAAATTAATACAGCACTCAACTTTCCGCACTTGTCTAGAGGGAAAGCAGTTTTTAGTACTTTATAAATAAGCACCTATCCAGGTATGTCTAAGGGTCAGCTCCCGGTGATTTCTCCTGTCTACCTGATGAATCTGGGCATCTTGGGGCAATGCAGCAATAGCCACATGTACGCAGACAACCCTCTCCTCCTACCACCCAGCACTACAACTTGTGAAAGATGCACTTATATTGCCAAACTGGAAGTAAAGCTCTCTTCACCCAAGACTGGACTAGACAGTGAAGAGGAGAAGGTAAACACTTGCACCACACCACACTAATCACATAGTCCCTCATAACCTACACCACCAAAACACACACACAGAAACACAAAACACACACCTACATTCGCGGAGGCTCTTAATAAAAACCTGCCCAAGCATCAGGGACCTCCAAAGCAGGAACACAAGCAAACTCCACCCCCCCCAACACAACCCAAATGACACATAGCCCACAAACTCCGTGTGCCACTCAACCACAGCCCATAAGGCATAACAACGTACCCAACACTCTAGTCATGGGTAACTCTATAGTCAGGCACACTGATGTTCCACTCACCAGGCTAAACAAGGAGAAAGTTACTGTCAGCTGCCAGGATCCACCACATAACGCACGCACTCAGGTCACTCCACAACAAGTACAAATATGACACTTTCATTGTCCATGTTGGTGTGAATGACCTGAGACGTACCTCCCTGGACTACATGAAGAGAAACATGGAGGAGCTCTTCAATCTTGTAGTCCAGGCAGGTATGACCCTGGTCCTGAGTAGCATCCTGCCATCACCCAGAATGATGCCACAGTTGTTGTTGTGTCTTTCGGCTTTTCCCGGTTAGGGGTCGCCACAGCGGAACTCCGGTCCGCTAATGATTGGCAGTAGATTTTTACGTGCTGGCTTGCCAGGCCTAACGCACAACCTTCAACGAAGGAACGCCCATTCATGCATGTCGCCACATAGAAGACGCTCTGAGAATCGAATGGGCAACGTCTAACTGTGAGGCGACAATGCTACGGCAGCACCAGCACTGCAGTAGAATGATGCCACAGTACAAGGGCAAAATGATTGACTTCAACAATTGGCAAAGCTTCTGGTGTCATTCTAAGGGGATCCTGATTGACTTCAACAACTGGCTAAGCTTCTGGTGTCATTCTAAGGGGATCCAGTATTTGTCTGCTTGGGATGACATGATCGACAGACCACGATGCTTTGCCAGAGATGGCTTGCACCTGTTGCCCTTGGGATTCAGGATACTGGCTAAGGCTCTTGCCACCCCTATAGTGCCTTTTTTAGGCAAGGTTCAAATGACAAATTCACCACGGTAACAGGTACAAGCAAGCAAAATCTGAGGGTAATGCTACTCAATGCTAGAAGTCTAAACCTCAAAATGCACTCACTAGAGGCACTTTTTAAAATGGAGAACATCGACATCTGTGCAGTGACAGAGACCTGGTTCAAAGCTCCAGAGAGCACCCCTTCATTACCAGGCTATAATTCATACCACACCTTTCGGCCACCTAACCCAGAACGAAGCACTACAGGTGGAGGCGTGTCCATATTCATTAAGGATATCCACACCTCCAGGCTAGTTGCACAGCATAATGCATCCGAGATTATCCAAGTGCAACTAACTCTGGGCAAGACTGCAATCCAAACTGTAGCTTGCTACAGACTCCCCACCATGCCCCAGGATTCCCACTCCTCATTTCTTGATACACTGGAAAGTATTAGGGTACAACCCAACACCCTAATAATGGGCAATTTCAACTACCCCACCATTAACTGGGAAAACTACTCATGTACCAACTCTTTTGCTCAACGTTTTCTGGAATTCATAAATTCCAACGCCTTGGATCAACTTCTTTACACCCCCCACCAGGGGCAATAATATCCTAGAGCAACCAGTGTTCCACACCAAAGGTCAATTCCTCATTGGTCAGATCCAACCATAAGCTAATCACCCTAGACATCCACATCCCGCCCACACCCCCAATTAGGGAAACCACCATAAAAAAACCTCTCCAAAGTCAACTTCACGCTTAAGACAGAAGTGGCAAACTTCATGACACCCATGCAGATGGACAATAGAGTTACGACTGCTGAATCCCACACAAATGCACTTTATAAGCACTTACATGAGTGCATGGATCATGCTATCCCTAAAAGAACCAAGATGCTATCCTCCAAAAAAAGGAAGCCGATCTAGTGGTCCTCTGCCATAAACAAACTCTACAACAGAAGAAAGAAACTGTTGCAAAAAAAAACTAAAATCCCATGACTGGAGGAATGCCCTAGTCAACCTCAGTAAGAAGCTGAGATCCCTCATAAAATCCTCCAAAGCTAGTTACGAAAACAAAAGTGCCACTGACTCTAAAGACAACCACAAAGCATTCTATAGCTATGTCAAGAATCTCAATGGCAACACTCAGATCTGCTCTGAGTTGCAGCACAATGGCACTAAATATACAAAACCAACTGATATTGCCAACATCCTGGCAGATAGGTTCAGCGCTAACTTTACCCCCCTCTCACCCCCTAGAGGGCCCATCTCTACACCAGAAGAATGCAAAGTTTCTGTAATCATGGCTGCACAAGTAAAAAACACACTCTCCCAAGCCAGGAACACAGCTTCCATGGGACTTGACAATATCCCAGGCTGCATTCTACATGAACTACAGAATGAACTGGCACCCTACCTAAGTACCATGTTCAGTCATAGCCTCACCTCAGGCTTTGTGCCCACTGAATGGCGCACCACGACGGTTATCCCACTTCACAAAGGGGGAGCCACGACAGACCCCGGGAACTACCGCCCCATTAGCCTGACGAGCCTGGTCTGCATGGCCATGGAACGTATTATCATGGAACTCATAAACAAAGACATTGGTAATCTCCAAACTCTGCACCCTACCCAGTTTGGATTTGTAAAAGGCAGATCATGTCTCCTAAACCTGATTGACTTCTTTGAAGCAGTCACCAAAGCCATAGATGAGGGTAAGGTGGTTCACACAGCTTATATAGATCTCGCCAAGGCTTTCGACACCATCCCCCACTCTGGAATTATAGATAAGCTCACTAAACTAGGTATAAATCCCTATGTCACAAGATGGGTTGCCAAATGGCTCATGGACAGAACCGACTTCAGACCAGTGACAAGTGGAGTACCACAGGGTTCAGTCCTGGGTCCCCTCCTGCTTGGTATCTACTTCTCTGAAGTACAGGCTAACACAGATGGTCTTTGGCTAACAAAGTTTGCAGATGACTGCAAACTAGGAGCCATAATCGAACCTCCTAACGATGTGGACATACTACAAAAGGGCCTCACTGAGACAGATGCCTGGCGTCAAAGCCATGGCCTGAAGCTCAATGCCAAAAAGTGTATTGTCATCCCCTTTGGTAAAAACTCTGTACCCATGAGCTACCACATAGCTGGTAGTCTACTTAACGCCAAAAATATGATAAGAAACTTTTGGACACAGGTGGCAGTAGTCTCTCCTTTGATAATCACATCGCCACAGCGGTCAGGAAATCCTTCTACATGGCTCACCTCATCACAAAAGTTTTCTCATCCAGAAAAAGAAAGGTCATTGTTCCCCTCTACTCATCACTCATTAGACCCATTACAGAGTACAATGCTCCTTTTGGTATGTACCTCACAAGACATCTACAACAACTGGAAAGCCCACAGAAATACCTCACAAAGAGGATTACTGGCCTCAAACAGATGCCCTATGCAGACCGTCTCAAAAAACTCCAGCTTTACTCCATCGCACATCGCCTACTCAGAGGCAGTCTCTGCCTAACATACAAAGCTATGTCCAACCCAGAGCTGTTGGACATGCTCCACTTAAAGAAATCCCAATCCCTCCGTGCTACATGCTCTAGGGACCTAACCCTTATCACCACAATAAACAGAACATGCTGGAGGGATAGATTCCTGTCCCAGAGACTTCCCATACTCTGGAACAGACTACCTATCTATGTCAAACAGAGGTCCTCAATAGCACTCTTCAAGAAAAATCTTGATGATTGGATGGGAGATAGGAAATTCACCCTGGGGATCACTTCTGTGGTTCTGCTCGACAGGGGCACAGGAAAATAATTTTTTTGGGTGGCGAAAGCCAGGGTACATTTTTGGCTAGGCTTATATAGGCCCTAGCGCCAATAGCCTAGTACCCTCCTATGAACCTATGAACCTAAAAACATACTCCAAAGCTGGAACTACAGGAGGAACACCAGTAGGCAGAGGAAAACCCAGTTGTAATAAATCATATATTCTTTCAAAGAAACTGAAATGTCACTTTGTGCCCACTGAAAATTTTGATTCATTCTAGAAATAGGAAAAAGGAAAATTCTTTAAAAGAAGATGAACAATTCTCTCCTCAGAATCACAGTATGTTCCCTGTGGAGAAATAAAGTACAGTTTTGTACCTACCATAAATGTAGATGTCAGAGTGTTCACACTGCTGCAGTCATCACACTTGGGTTATCTGCCGTCAGGCGGTCCCGCAGTCGGCCCGAGTTCCAACGTCTTGGTCCGGCGTCGGTTGCTGTCATTTCTTCCCTGACGTCAGTGCGACAGGGGTATAAAAGAGGCAGCAGACACCATTTTCTTCAGTTTTTCTTGCCCCAGATGTTAGGTGCCCCCAGATAGGAAGGGAATACATAATCCTAAGTAAATTACATAAGTAGAAAACAAAAGCTACAGCTGTAAGCAAATACACCATATAGAAATACATCTTAGAGATTGTATAAACAGGGAGCTATAGATAAAACCCAGGTAAGAAGAGGGGAAGGTGGGAGGGTAACCTGGACTGCAGCGGTGTGAACACTCGAACATCTACATTTATGGTAGGTACAAAACTGTACTATGCTCATCGTGTTACACTGCTGCAGTCATCACACTTTGGTTGAATCCCAAAGTTAAGGCTGGGCGGTTGGGTACTAAACAGGGTTTGGAGAAGCTAGTAGGCCCTGCAAAACTGCAGTGGCAAAGCTAGCTCTGGTTTTTGAGTATAGAGGTAAGTGGTAGTGCTTGGTGAAGGTGTGCACTAAACTCCAAGTTGCAGCTTCCAAAATATCCTTGGTTGATACCCCTCTGAGGAAGGCTGCTGATATTGTTGTAGCCCTGGTGGAATGAGGCCTAATGTTACCAGGTACACGTTTCCCATGGTGTGTGTAGCAAAAATGGATACAATGTCCTATCCATTTTGAAATGGTCTGTTTTGATACAGGCTTTCCTTGAGATCCTGCAGCATAGGATACAAAGAGCTGATCAGATTTTCTGAAAAAAGAAGTTATGTACTCACCATAACGTTCCATCTGAGTAGATACTTCATTTGTCTGCAACCTGTGGGTGTCGGATCCGACCTCGGATCCGATCCGGCAGCTTTCCAAGCTCCAAGATCCTAGCTCCTCCCCCCTACCCATAATCCCCTACTACTGACTACATTACCTCAGATCGTTTTTTTTGCCACACCAACTTGAGACAGAAACCAACTTCGAATGATCAGAAAATATCCCGACAGGTTCGGGGAATGGCAGGGGGGGTCGGTTGCAGACAAATGAAGTATCTACTCAGATGGAACGTTATGGTGAGTACATAACTTCTTTATCTGAAGTAGTTACTTCATTTGATCTGCAACCTGTGGGACAGAGTCCCCAGTTAACCTACAAGAACCTGGGTGGTCCTTACGGAAGGATATTCCGAAGCACCGCGGAGCCAAAAGAAGCCCTACTCCTGGAAATCGTATCCAGCTTGTAATGAGAAATGAATGTATGAGATGAAGACCAGGTAGCTGCTGAACATATATAGTCTACTGGAACCCTAGACCAAGAAGCTGTTGAGGTAGCTACAGATCTTGTGGAATGAGCACCGATGCCAACCGGAGCTGGCTTGCCTGACAAAGTGTATCCTAGCATAATGCATTGACAGATCCAATTTGCTACAGTCACTTTAGTAATTGCCTTGCCCATGGCTGACTTTGCATAAGAAACAAACAACTGGCCCGACTTGTGAAACTCTCTAGTCCTGTGCAAGTAAAAACGCTGTTGTCTGTGTACAATTTGTGCAACGTGTATTCACCTTTATTGTGAAAATTTGGGAAAAATACAGGAAGATTTATTGACTGATTGATATTTGATTCTGTAGCCACCTTAGGCAAGAAAAACGGATGACGTCGGAGAGAAATGCGACATCAGCCGACGTCGGACCCAGACTTTGGAATCTGGCCGACCGAGGGCTGCCTGAGGCAGGACAACCCATATGTTATGACTGCAGTTGCATTCTTGAAGGACATCGGATTAGTCCTGAGGGACACTCTATCTTTGTGAAAGACAAGGTACGGAGGTTTGATACACAGAGCTTGCAATTCTGAAACCCTCTTGGCTGAAGTAATAGCCACCAAAAAAGCCGTTTTCCAAGATAAGAACTTCAACGGAACCGAGGCCGCAGGTTCGAAAGGTGGTCTCGTCAAGGCTTGCAAGACCAGAGTGAGATCCCACGGGGGAACCACAGTCTTTACAGGTGGTTTCAAAAGAAAAATGCCTCTTAAGAAGGTTTTGCACAACTTTGTAGATGCTAAGGAGCCTATGCTGTCGCCAACATGAAAATGGGAGATGGCCGCCAGTTGCACCTTAACCGTGGAGGCACTTGGCTCCCTGCCTAAAAAGCAGGGAAAGGAAGTCCAGAATAGTCGGAATAGGGACAGTAAATGGGTCCAAGTCTTTGTCTTTGGCCCAGATGGAGAAACGTTTCCATTTACTGTTGTAAAGTTTTCTGGTAGACGGTTTATGAGCCGCCACCAGAATGGCCTTAACGGGGGATGAGATACCGGGAGTCCTAGCCATTAATGGAACTGGATCAACCAAGCACCAAGTTTGAGACTGACCAGGTTTGGGGTAGGGCATCCCGCTGGATGCGAGATTAGGTCTGGACTGGGATCCAGAATCCATGGTGGAGCCATACGGTGAGACCGCAGAAAGGGGAACCAGATCTGTCGAGGCCAGAATGGGGCTATGAGGATAATTCTGCTCCCCAACCGACAGGCTTTCTGGATGAATTTCATCATGAGTGGGAGGGGGGGATAAGCATAAAGGAGTCCGGGGGCCAAGCATGGACTAGAGCGTCTCTGGGGGTCTCCCCTCTGGGGGGAACTATCGCGAAATACTCGCTGCATTTTGTGTTTAAAGGAGAAGCGAAAAGATCGCAGCGAGGCTGATCCCATTTGTGGAAGATCTGCTTCGCAACAGATGGATTCAGAGACCACTCGTATGGAGTGAGGAGCACCCGGCTTAGCTTGTCCGCTAATATGTTGGACCATCCCGGAATGTGCGTTGCTATCAGAAAGCGGTTGGTGGAAATCGCCCATTCCCACACTCTCATGGCTTCTCGACACAGGGGATAAGATCTGGTCCCTCCTTGTTTGTTTATATACCAGACCACTGACATGTTGTCCATCTGGATTGCAATAGTCCTCAGGGGAAGAAGGTCGTGGAGAGCTTGCAACGCCAGAAGCACTGCCCTCATCTCTAGGACATTGATATGCAATGCGGTCTCTAGGGAAGTCCACGTGCCTTGAACGGATCTGCCTGAACAATGCCCCCCACCCCACCCGAGGCGAGAAGCGTCCGTGGTCAACGTGGCTTCGACCGGGGGAATCACAAAGGGCCTCCCTTCTCTGAGTTCCTGCGCATGTAACCACCACAGAAGGGAGTCCCTGCACACCCTGCTCAAGGGGATTGGCGTGTTTAACGGGTGGATCGACAGGGACCATTGGACTTGAAGGGTCCATTGTAATATGCGCATTCGCAGACGGGCATGAAGAGAGAGACCGATCGCTGCTGACATAAACCCCAGTGCCCTCAAGACTAATTCCGCCGGAGGAGCAGGGCTCCGAAGAAGGGCTAACACCTGATACGACAAACTATTCAGCCTGACTGACGTTAGAACAACTAGGGAGGTTCGTGTATCTAACCTGGCCCCTATGAATTCTAGGGCTTGAGTGGGGCACAGGCAGGATTTCTGCTCGTTCACTGAGATGCCTAGGTTGTGGGCCAGAGACAGAGCATAATCTCTCGCCACACAGAGCTGATGCCTGTTGGTCGCGGTGAGGAGCCAGTCGTCTAGGTAGGGGAAGACCTGAATGCCCTGAAGTCTCAGGTGGGCTGCAACCACTGCCATGACCTTGGTGAACACTCTGGGGGCTGAGGTAAGGCCGAATGGAAGAACCCTGAATTGATAATGACTGGCTCCGAGCCAGAAGTGGAGAAACCTCCTGGATCGTCTGTCCATCAAGATGTGGTAATACGCATCCTTGAGGTCTAACGAGCACATCCAGTCGTTCTCCCGTAGAAGGGGGAGAATAGATTGGAGAGTGACCATCCGGAACTTTTCCTTGGGTATGAACAGGTTCAGAGCGGAAGGGTCTAAGATAGGTCTGAGGTCCCCCGTTTTCTTTGGCACCAAAAAGAACCTGGAGTAATAACCCAATCCGGACTGATCTGGGGGGATGGGCTGGATGGCTCTTTTTCTTAGCAGCTTTGAAATCTCCAAAGCCGCTGCTCCCTCTGATCGGGTGGGACATCGGGGAGACGTCGGGGTTTGGGGGGGAAGGTTTATGAATGGAATGGAGTATCCTCTGGATATGATCCGGAGCACCCATCGATCCGTTGTAAGGGACTCCCAGTTTGACATTTGCTCCGACAACCGACCCCCCCCCCCGACTGCCTCCAGAGAGGGACAGTCGGGCAAGCCCTCAGGGCTGTTGCACGGGTCTGTCCGAGAAAGGTTCTCTAGACCCGAAGTTACGCTGCCCCCCTCTGCCTCTGGGCCGGCGTCCACCTTGTCCTCCTCTGCCTCTAGAGGACGAGTGGTCCACAGCAGGATGGGATTCCTGAGACTTACGGAACCACAGCTTCTTTTGTCCCCTCTGATTCCTGGAGAAGGATCTTTGGGGATTAGAGAAGCGGACTCCGACGGCAGAAAGCGTCTTCCCGTGCTTTTCGCTTTGGACCAGCGTGTCGCGAACAGTTTTGCCAAACAAGGCAGAACCGTCAAAAAGGGCGTTCGCGAAGGACGCCTTGAAGGGATCCGCGAAGTCACAAAGATGGAGCTAGGGGAGACGTCGCAAGACAACCCCGGCTCCACTAGCTCTAGCGGCTCCCTCCGTTGCGTGAGAGAGAAGCCGCATAGATGTATTGGAAATGGATTTTAGAGTGTCAAAAACCTTCTTGTCTGGGACCGACATGGACTCCGGGGGGGCTGCAGCATATTCCTTGATCAAGTCTCGCTGTAGCCTAATGGCATGTGCCATATAGTTCAGCGCCCTTATTTTATTTTTATGGAAAAGGTCACTGAAGCAAACATCCGCTTCCCAATCCGGTCAAGCGCTCGAGATTCCTTATCCTGCGCGAGTTCTTTCTTGGTGGCCGCCGCCACCAACATGGCATCAACGGGGGTTCCTTTGGCCCAAGACGGTCTATCTGTGGGGGGACTGAGGACTTTATCGGGGCGCCTAGGGATTGGCTCCACGGTGTCGGGCTCCTTCTATGCCCTGGTGGTAATTAAGTCCACCAGGGGGTCGGCCGGAGGGGACACCCAGGAGGTAGATGGGCCTGCCTCAAAGGCCTCCAGGAACACGGACTCATCAAGGGAGGGCTTTTGGGCAGACCATCCCCCTCTGATACGCAACATTTCCATGATGTCTCCAAAGGAAACATCTTCAGGGGGTGACCTTGGGGAGCCCTCCGTATCATCTAAGTCTGTGTCTGTGGTAACGGACTCGGGGGAGTCCAGGTGCCTCCTTTTGCACCGATGTTTCTGAGGGACCTCCTCGGTGGGGCTGTCCGAAGAGGGCTCATCCACAGGTTGTTGTTCCCCCGTGGGAACTAGGCTGGAGGGCTTGGGCAGGCTGTCCCGATGGACGGATGATGGAAGACAGACCCTCATACAGTGGGGGTACAGGTGGATCCGAAGCCCGGGTCGGGGATCTGGAAGACCTCGGCAGTACCCTCTCCACTACCTCAAAAGCCGAAGGAGAGCCACTCTTGCCAGCCTCTGAGAGTAATCTCCTCGGCTCAGAGGAAGGGATCGGGGTCGGAGCCGATGCAGTCGGCGCAGAGGCAGAGGTGTGCTCCGACGCCAACAGCACCGAAGACACAGCAACTCCCTTGGATCCGACGCTCAGCCCTCGGCTCCGAGAGCTTGGGTCTGACAGGCTCGAAAGTATAGTCGGCGAAGAAACCACCACTATCGGCGCCAATTCCCCGGGTCCGAAAGGGCCTGGATCCGATGACTCCGAGACCCGAAAAAGTACAGTTTTGTATCTACCATAAATGTAGATGTCCGATAGGTATGCATCTGCAGTCCTAACATATGGGT
This sequence comes from Protopterus annectens, assembly GCF_019279795.1. Taxonomy (NCBI): domain Eukaryota; kingdom Metazoa; phylum Chordata; order Ceratodontiformes; family Protopteridae; genus Protopterus; species Protopterus annectens. Next base: position 51,962,846 of record NC_056728.1, read on the forward strand.
TGTCCTGCCTCAGGCAGCCCTTCGGTCGGCCGGATTCCAAAGTCTGGGTCTGGCCTCGGCTGATGTCGCACTTCACCCGACGTCATAGCTGCTGCTTATTGGGTATAAAGGCATCAGCCGACGCCATTTTCCTCAGTGTTTCTTGCCCCAGATGCCAGGTGCCCTCTAGTAAGGCTAAATTTGGATAAATGCAAATAATTCCAAACAGTGGAGAGCAAACATTATAAAAAAAGAATATATAAATATACATATATATATATATATATATGGGTCTACTACTAATTACCGACACGACGATTCCCCGACGGAAAACTCACCGACGCCAGATGACCGACATCACACAAACCCGACAATGCAAAACACCGAACACCATTACACCGACACACGGAACGTAAACAACACGCGACACTACATAGCATACACACTAGCCCTGACCCAAACCCTAACCCTAAGGTCCGACACTATCGCACACTTCACCTACCTGCACCCTAACCCTAACTCACTTAACTCACCCCTAGCCCAAGCTCCGACACTAATGCACACATCACCTACCTGCACCCTAACCCTAACTCACTTAACCCACCCCTAGCCCAAGCTCCGACACTAACGCACACTTCACCTACCTGCACCCTAACCCTAACTCACTTAACCCACCCCTAGCCCAAGCTCCGACACTAACGCACACATCACCTACCTGCACCCTAACCCTAACTCACTTAACCCGTCCCTAAACTACAGTCCCTCACTAGCACACACTTACCTTACCCGAACCATACCTCCGACACGAACACACACTCACCTTTCCCACAGCCTAACCCGACATCCCACAATCTCGAGCACTTACCTGACCGCTCCTAACTCCGTCACCATCGCACACTTACCGTGTCGCGATCGCACATTCCCTTGTCGGTCTTTCCGCTGTCGGCAAATCACCCTGTCGGTACACTTACCTGTCGGTCATCTGGCGTCGGTGAGTTTTCCGTCGGGGATCGTTTCGGGCATTAGTAGTAGACCCATATATATATATATATATATATATATATATATATATATATATACAAACAAATACACCATAATAGATTCCCCAGCTAGCTAAAAGAGGGGTAAATACCCTAGGAATACCACAGAGGGAAGGAGGGTGGTAATCTGACTGCAGATGCATACCTATCGGACATCTACATTTATGGTTGGTACAAAACTGTACTACGTCCTTCAAGGATGCATCTGCAGTCCTAACATATGGGTAGAATACCATAGCCAAACTGGGGGAGGAGGCACTAAGATAAAGATGGTGTAGTTAAGATCCCTTGCAAAACAGCAGTCGCAAAACCTGCTCGGGATCTAGAGTATAAGGGAAGATTGTAATGCTTGGCAAATGTATGCACGGAGCTCCAAGTAGCAGCTTCTAAAATGTCTTTGGTAGCCACTCCTCATAGGAAAGCTGTAGTGGTGGCTGTAGCTCTTGTGGAATGAGGTCTGATATTATCAGGAGTTGTCTTTCCATGAAAAGAGTAGCAAAATCGAATGCAATTTCCTATCCATTTTGAGATTGTCTGTTTTGAAATTGCTTTTCCTTGCATTCCTGTTGCATATGCTACCAGAAGCTGGTCAGTTTTTCTGCTGGTCTTAGTTCTGTCCAGATAGTAGCGTAATTGTCTGTGCACATCCAAGGTATGTAGCAGTCTTTCCCCCTGTTCTGTGGGTTGGGGAAGAATGTAGGTAAATGAATCGCTTGGTTCAATGATACTCTGGAGACCACTTTTGGCATAAAGGTAGGGTTAGTTCTCAGAGAGACTCTGTCCTGATGGAAGATAAGGAAGGGTTGTACTGCCATTAATGCCTGTAACTCAGATACCCTTCTTGCTGAAGTAATTGCTAGCAGGAAAGCAGTTTTCCAAGACAAGAATTGTAATTCTGCTGTTGCTGCTGGTTCAAAAGGGGAAGTGTTAACTTTTCCAGCACAAAGTTGAGATCCCATGTAGGTAAAGGTGGTTTCCTTGGAGGCTTTACATTTTTGATTCCTCTCAAGAACTGCCTGAGTAGAGGATGAGAGAAGACAGGAGGATCCATGTTGTATTCTGCTGAAATTGCTGATGCATGAATCTTAATGGAGGAGTAAGACAGGCCATTGTGGAACAGCTCTGCTAAATATTCCAGGATGTGTGCTATGTTTGCCAATGAGACATTTTCTCCCTTTGCTGCACTCCAAATGAGTTATCTTTTCCATTTGGCTGAATAAGTCTTCCTTGTGGAGGGTCTGCGTGCCTCCAGGATAATGTCCATAACCCTCTGAGATAAACCTGGGTTATTTTGTTTTATGCAATATTCCAAGCAGCTAGCTGCAGTGTTTTCAAGTTTGGATGTAGGATCTTGTAGTTATCCTGTGTTAGTAGTAAGGGACATAGAGGTAGATGCCATGCGTGTGTCCGAGATGTTGCTTCTCAGTAGCGGGTACCAATGTTGCCTCGGCCAGTCTGGAGATATCAGAATTACCCTTGGCTGATCCTCTCTGATCAGCAGTAGAACTTTGTACATCAAGGGAAGAGGTGGAAATGCATATGCTGTCAGGTTTTTCCAGCTGAAGGAAAGAGAGTCCACCTTCCAAGCAAGTGGGTGGTATGCTCTTGTGCAGAATTTCTTCAACTGGTGATTGTGTGGGGAGGCAAACAGGTCTATCTGTGGTAGTCCCCATTTCTTTGTTGTGTCTTTGAAGATATCTGGATGCAGCATCCATTCGTGAGCATCCGTGGTAGTTCTGCTTAAGGTGTCTGCTAGAGAATTTTCTTTTCCTGGTACAAATCTGGCCTGAAGTTGAATGTTGAGGTCCAGGGCCACATTCCACAGGTCCATTGCCATCCGGCATAGAGGATATGAATGTGTACCTCCCTGTTTGTTGATGTACCACATGACTGTGGTATTGTCCGTCCTTATCAGCAGATGACCCTGTTGAAGGAGTGGTCTGAATGCCTGGATCGCATGTTTCACTGCCAGCATCTCCTTTAGATTTATGTGTAGATTCAGCTGGTCTTGGGTCCATAGGCCTTGTATACACTTGTCCACCATGTGTGCCCCCCATCCTAGGTCTGAGGCGTCCGTGGTGATGGTCTGGCTTGGATGTGGTTTGTGGAAAGGCAAGCCTCTGTTCAACTGACAGGCCTGAGCCCACCACAGGAATTCTTGCTTCAGGCATGGAATTATTGGAATCTGGGCTTCTAGACTGTGCTTGTGTTGAGACCATACATTCCTTAGATACCATTGTAGCTTTCTCATATGCAGCCTGGCACGCGGAACAAATATTATGCAGGATGCCATGTAGCCCAGGGCTTGCAGGACTTTTCTTGCAGTAAGCTGAGTTTGTGTTGTTAATGTCATGAAGTAGACTGGTAGTTGCTTTTGTTTTTCTTCTGTGAGAAAAGCCATCTGAGTTGATGTGTCTAATTCTGCACCCAAGAATGTTATCCTTTGGGATAGTACTAGTCTTGACTTTTGCATGTTGACTGTGTATCCCAAGGCTTGCAACAGTTGTATGACATTTTCCAAATCTTTTGTTAACTTTGCCTTGTTGTCCGCTTGTATTAGGCAGTCGTCCAGGTATGGGTAAATCTGAATTCCCTGAAGTCTGCAATGAGCAATTACTGATGCCAGGCATTTCGTGAATACTCTGGGCAGTAGATAAGCCAAAAGGCAATGCTGAGAATTGATAATGCTCTGATCCTGCAAGAAATCTGAGGTGTCTTCTGCAATCTGGTCGTATAGGGACGTGCAGGTATGCCTCCTTGAGATCTAGAGTCACCAGCCAAGACTCCTTGCCCAGCATGGGAAGAAGTTGCTGGAGGGTCAGCATTTTGAATTTTGGAACAATGAGGTATGTGTTCAGTGCGGACAAATCTAGAATAGGTCTCCATTGATTTTGTTTTCTTGGTACAAGGAAAAGCCTGGAGTAAAATCCTTGGCCTTGTTCCATAGGTGGCACCTCTTCTATAGCTCTCATCCTTAGTAAATTGTTGATTTGTCTTAGAGCGTCTGTTTTTTGGCTTGGTGGTAGGTTTGGCATTCCTCTCTTTTTTGGTAGAGTATGGAAGTGAAACCTGTAGCCCTTGTCTATTGTTTGTAAAGTCCATTTGTCTCCTGTATTGTAATGCCAGTTGTCGGAGAATAAGGCTAGTTTTCCGCCCAAGGGTGCTTCCAGTTGTTCCCTGGTAGGCGGAACTAGAGCCAAGTCATTGTGTCTGCCCTGTGGAAGTGGTTGTAGTTGATTCTGTGGCAGTACTTCTCTGGTTGGTAGGTTGCCACTGACGTCCCCTGTAGGCACCCCTAGATTGACCTCTGCCTCTTGGGCGTCTATTTCTGCCTCTCTGCGCTCTGGAGTTGTCTGGAAAGGACCAATTCTTCGAAGGCCAATTTCTGCTAAACCTCGGAGGTTGGACCTGTAAGAAATCCTTGACTGTTTGGACAGATTTTGCTTTTTCTTCCACCTTTTTTAGAACCTCCTGTGCAGGGGAGCCAAACAAACTTTGTTTCTCCATGGGAGCATCTAGGAGTTTTGACTTAACATGGTCAGGTAAGGATTGTTCTTTTAACCAGGCATGCCTTTGAATCACTGTTCCAGTCACAGCTGATCTAAAGGAAGCCTCCAGTGCATCACAGCCACATTTTAAGAAATGGTTACTGACCTGCTGAGAGTTATGTACCAAATCCTGAAGGGACTTGTGGTCTAAAGGTTCAGGAGAAGATAATTTTTTATTTAGCTGGTCTAACAAAAATTCCCGGTACTGAATCATGTGAAATTGACAGTTCAAGGCCCTGGCCGAAAGAGTAGCAGAAGTATAAACCTTTTTACCCCATCTCTCTAATGCTCTAGATTCCCTTTCAGAGGGAAGAGGGTTTTTGGCAGCGGCAGCTGCCACACCTTTAGGGCCCTGTGAAATGGTTTCAGGGTCTGCAACAGGAGCCTTATACAAATGGTAGTGTGTGTCCAGGACCCTGTAATATCTGTCTGGCTTGGCAGGGGCCAGAGGAAGAGAATCAGGAGCAGTACAGGCATCATTATATGCATCATCAACAACCGTTAGTACTGGTGGAATGGCTAAAGGCCTATGCTGTGGTAAGTGTAAAAGAGTCCTTAGCCGTTTCCTTGAATCTGAAAAATCCTGGCCCTGCCATTGGAAGTGTTCCCTCACAGCGTGCAAGGTTTCCCCAAAGGAAAATTCTTCAGGAGGAGAAGCAGAAGGAATGGAGTCTTCTGCATCAGAATCCTCATAAGGAGAATATGGGCCTTCGTGAGGGTCTGAAAGGTCTGAGTCATCCGAGGAATAATCTGTAGAGACAGGTTCCGGGGGTTCAGTCCTAGGCCTCTTGTCTGGAGGGGTCTGAGAGGCCCTGTCTGGGTGAGGTTGGGATCCTCTGATCAAAGAAATGAGATCCTCAGCCAGGCTGAGTATTTGGGAACTAGAGGTAGGCCTATGTGAAGGAGTTTTGGCAGGCAAGGCCTTAGAAGATTTAGCTGCCTTAGCCCTGGCAAAAGCCTTGATAGACATGGATGCAGGGGGTCTAGCAGCCCCACGTGCAGGGGTAGTTATGTCTAAAGGAATAGTGTCTGATAAATCCTGGGTGCCTGCTTCTGTAGCAGTAAATTCAGTAGCAGATTCAGCCATGTTCTGCGAGGCCTCGGCTATCGGAAGCATGCTTTCGGCCGAAGGAAGAACCGGGGACTCTGTTTCAGCCGAAACCGAGACATTCGCGGTTGGCCTAACCGTGGTTTCAGCCGAAACCGCGGGCCGCGAATGTCGGTCCTTTTCCTTGCGCTTTTTAGCTAATTGAGAAGTCGGAGTCTCCGACGGCATTTTGTATGCAAAAGCGGGACCAAAAAACTCCTCTGCAAACTCTGACCGACGTCCAAGTGTCCGTCGGTTGAAGGAAGCACAGGCTAGACAAGCTGATACGTCGTGGTCTGGGCCTAAGCAAGGAAGGCAGTAAGAGTGGAAATCCTTAAGAGGTATTTGTTTCCCACAAGTTAAACAATTATTTACTTTATCTGACATCGGCTGAGGCAAGAAAGAGTCCCCAACGGGGTACTTAGCTTTTTAGAAGTCTTCGGTAGTAGAAATCTCTGGATCTGACCGACCAGCACTTGCGAACAGCTTCTGCTTCGGGCACCGTGCGGCAAGAAAGACTGAGGAAAATGGCGTCGGCTGATGCCTTTATACCCAATAAGCAGCAGCTATGACGTCGGGTGAAGTGCGACATCAGCCGAGGCCAGACCCAGACTTTGGAATCCGGCCGACCGAAGGGCTGCCTGAGGCAGGACAACCCATATGTTAGGACTGCAGATGCATCCTTGAAGGACATAGAGTCGGAGAAGGAGTGATCGGGGCAAATATGGGGGCCGCACTCCCCCACAGAAATGGGGGGAGGCAAGAGCATCCCCATCTGCATTTGGGTCTGCAAGAACCGACGCATCATCCCATCCATATCCGCTTCAGAGATGCTACGGGTCGACCTGGACGAAGTAGTCGAGGCGGGCCGGGAGGGCCACCTCGAAGATCTCGAGGGAGACCTATCCTCCTCCAGCGAGATGCAGGGCGAACGGCGCCGAGAGGAGGGGGATCCGGAGACCCTCGAGGGAGACTTGAGTACTTTCATTGGCGGAGCCGAAGGATGAGGTTCGGCCTGTCTTTTGTGGGACCCATGTCCTTCTTTATCCTTGTGCCTCTTCTCTCTAAGTGAAGAGGCACTAGTTTCCCCAGAGCTCAAACCCGAAGAGGGAGGTTGAGTCCCGGGTAGAGCTAAAGGGACAGACGACGCCAAAGCTGCCGAAGCAGCTGGAGCCCGAACAGGAGAGGAAGAAGAAGCCGACTTCTGGGGGAGCTTTCCCGCCAGGATCAGCTTGTTCTTCCTATCCCGAAGTGCTCGGGGGGTTGAAGGCCGCGCAGATCTGGCAGGCCTCTGACAAATGGGCTGCCCCCAGGCACAAAACGCACCGAGTGTGGCCATCAGCTGGGGAAAGCTTGTGGCCACACTCAGTACATTTAGAAAAAACGGCCTTAGGCCCTTCAGACATCATTCACACACACACCCAAACACCAGGAGGGGGGAGGGGGGGTGAAGGTAAGGTAACGATTAAACTAACAAAAAGGGACCAAAACTAGTACAAGGAGCAGAAAAGGGGGCTAGCACACACACAACTACAACTTTCGTTGAAAAAAGTGGTTTTAAAACTAGCAATGATCTCACCCAACCAGGAGCTCTTCACAGGGAAGCTTCTTCAGCCGTGGCAAAAAACGATCTGAGGTAATGTGGTCAGTAGTAGGGGATTATGGGTAGGGGGGAGGAGCTAGGAGCTCAGATCTTGGAGCTTGGAAAGCTGCCGGATCGGATCCGAGGTCGGATCCGACACCCACAGGTTGCAGATCAAATGAAGTAACTACTTCAGATCCTTTGTTTTATCCATGATAAAAATTGTAAATCAGCTGAAAAAGCTGGCTAGAAGGGCGGTAGTGTAAGTTTTTCCAAAACAAAATTGAGGTCCCAAGTTGGTGTTGGTGCTCTTCGGGGCGGTCTTATGTTCTTAGCCCCTCTGAGGTACTGTCTTAATAATGGATGTGAAAAATAAATAGGAGGATCCGTGTTGTAATGAGCTGAAATAGCTGAAGCGTGGATCTTTACAGATGAAAAGGAAAGGCCTTTGTGCAACATCTCAGTTAAATATTGCAGAATCTGAGGAATATTTGGGACAAGAGGATTTTGGCCTTTAGCCGGGTTCCAGGCGCAGAATCTTTTCCATATGTCTGAGTAGGTTTTCCTGGTGCTGGGTCTCCTGGCCTCCAGAATGACAGCCATAACAGCTGTAGAGAGTAGTGTTGACTGGTTGTTTAGATAATCTGCCATGCAGCCAGATTTAAAGTCTTGAGCTGGCTGTGTAGAATCTGATTGTTTTGCTGAGTCAGCAGGTGAGTAATTTGAGGTAAAATCCATGGTGGGCCTTGAGCCATGTTCCTTAATATTGGATACCAGTGTTGGCGTGGCCAGTCTGGAGCAATGAGTATCATTTGTGGCCTCTCTACTCTGACTTTTAGCAGCACCTTTACCAGAAGAGGCAGTGGAGGAAAGGCATACACTGTTAGTGTTTTCCAAATGAATGAGAGGGCGTCCACTTTCCAAGCTAGAGTGTGGTATGTCCTTGTGCAAAACTTTCGCAGTTGGTAGTTTTGGGGGGAGGCAAACAGATCTATGTCTGGGCTCCCCCATTTTTGAGTTATCATTGTGAATACTTGTGGGTCTAGTTTCCCACTCGTGAGGATCCATGATATTTCTGCTTAGTTTGTCTGCCAATGTATTTTTCCTTCCTGGCAGGAATTGTGCTTGTAGTTGAACTTGGTAGGTCAGTGCTGTGTTCCACAAGGTCATTGCTTGCCTGCATAGGGGGTAGGAATGTGTGCCCCCTTGTTTGTTTATGTACCACATCACTGTGGTGTTGTCCGTCTTTAGTAGACGTTGTCCTGGATGCAGGAGGTCCTTGAAAGCTGTTAGGACATTTTGTACAGCTAGCATCTCTTTTTGATGGATGTGGAGATGCATCTGATCTGCAGACCATTTGCCCTGAATACACTGTCCTGCCATGTGTGCTCCCCAGGCGTAATCCCATGCATCTGTTGTCATTGTTTGCCTGGCTGTGGGCAAGGTGAAAGGCTGATCCTTGTTGAGGTGACATGCCTGAGCCCGCCATAGAAACTTCTGTTGAAGGCAGGGAATTAGTGGTATTATTGTTTCCAAGCTGTGGCTGTGTTGAGTCCATACACTTTTTAGGTACCACTGTAATTTCCTCATATGCAGTTTGGCAAATGGTATTAGTAGTATGAAAGATGCCATGAATCCCAAGGCCTGCAGAATTTTTCTTGCAGGGAGTTGGGTCTTTGTTGCTTTCATTTTGAAGTATTGAGTCAGTTGTCCTTGCTTGTCTGGAGTGAGATAAGCCATCTGGGCCGTTGTATTTAAGCTGGCACCCAGGAATATTATGTCTTGTGAGGGCACTAGTTTTGACTTCTTTTCATTTACTGTGTACCCTAGGCAACTTAGTAGGTTTTTTACAAATGCCAGAGGTTTTAAAAGAATGTTCTTGCTGTCTGCTTGAATAAGGCAGTCGTCCAGGTATGGAAATATTTGGATTCCTCTGTCTGCAGTATGCAATTACTGGTGCCAGGCATTTTGTGAAGATCCTGGGCGCAGTTGATAAGCCAAAGGGCAGTGCAGAGAATTGGTAATAAGTTGTACCTGCTATAAATCGGAGGTATTTTCTGCAATTTTGTCTGATAGAGACATGCAGGTATGCCTCCTTGAGGTCCAACGTTATTAGCCAAGTCTTCTTGCCCAGCATGGGAAGAAGTTGCTGTAGTGTGAGCATCTTGAATTTGAGTACTTCCAGGTATGTGTTTAGAATTGAAAGGTCCAGAATGGGTCTCCAGGCTTTGTCCTTTCGGGGAACCACAAAGAGTCTTCAGTAAAATCCTTGTCCTTGCTCCTGTGTAGGAACCTGCTGAATGGCTCTCATGTCCATGAGTGCTGTCATTTGTCTTTGAGCCTCTGCCCGTTGATTTGAAGGCAGGTTTGGCATTCCTTTTACCCTTGGTAAAGTGTGAAAGTGGAACCTGAATCCTTGAGTTACAATATTTAGGACTCATTTGTCTTTTGTGATGATGTGCCAATTGTCTGCAAAAAGTGCAAGTTTTCCTCCCAAGGGAGCTGCCAAGAGTGATTTGCTTGGTAGTCTGAGGGGTAAGTCATTGTGATTGTCTTCTGATAGTTTGAGACCTGTCTTCTCCTTTCTGGGTTGTGGCACCCCATTGTTGTGGCTTGTAAGAGCCTTGTGGCTGACCTCTGCCCCTTGGGCGTCTGTATTTGCCCCTCTGAGGTCTGTCAGAAGTTGGAAAGGACCAGGTTTTGGTTGGCCAATTTTTGCTGAAACGAGGGGGTTGGACCTGTAAAAAATCCTTGACCATCTGCATAGATTTTTCCTTATCCTCCATTTTCTTTAAAACCTCTTCTGCTTTCACACCAACTAAAACATCCTGCTGTAAGGGTGCATCCAATAACTTTGCTTTAACATGATCAAGTAAAGTTTGTTCTTTTAACCAAGCGTGCCTACGAATGACAGACCCTGTTACAGCTGCTCTGCAAGAAGCTTCCAATGAATCAAATCCACATTGCAAAGTATGTTTTCCCACTTGTTCTGTTGCATGCAACAAATCTTGCATTTCCTTGTAATCAGGCTGCTCTGTATGTGTGCTCATTTTTTGTTTTAATTGAGACATCAAATAGTGTTGATATTTCAGCATGTGAAACTGGCAATTTAAGGCCCTCATAGCTAGAGTAGCTGAGGTATATACTTTCTTTCCCCATCTGTCTAGTGCTCTAGAATCCCATTCAGACGGTACAGGATTTTTAGCAATAGAGGCCTTAACCCCTTTGGGACCCTGGGAAATGGTTTCTGGGTCAGCAACAGGGCTTTTATATAGAAATTTATGTGAGTCAGGGACTCTGTAGTATCTGTCTGGTTTGGCTGGTGCAGGAGGTAATGAATCTGGGTTAAGGCTAGATTCTGAGTAAACATCATCCACAATGTCTAACACAGGTGGAATAGCAAGGGGTCTGTGCTGGGGTAGTAAGAGGAACTCTCGGAGCCTTTTCTTAGAATCAGAGTAATCCTGGCCTTCCCAGTGGAAATATTCCCTCATGGTATGTAAAGTTTCCCCAAAAGAGTAGTCTTTTGGGGGAGATGGGCCTTAAGGCCAAACACCTTGCCTAATACACTAGTAATAGGTGACTCCATAGTCAGACACACTGATGTCCCACTGACCAGGCTGAACAAGGAGAAGGTGACTGTGAGCTGTCTATCGGGAGCTAGGATCCGCCACATAACACACGCACTCAGGTCACTCCAAAGCAAGTACAAATATGACTCCGTCATTGTCCATGCTGGTGTGAATGACCCAAGACGTACCTCCCTGGACTACATGAAAAGAGACAGAGAAGCTCTCCGATTATGTAGCCCAGGCTGGTATGACCCTGACGCTGAGCAGCATCTTGCCCTCACCAAGAATGATACCACAATACAAAGACAAGATGATCAGCTTTAACAATTGGCTCAAGCACTGGTGTCATTCTAAGGGGATCCAATGTCTGTCTGCCTGGGATGATATGTTGGACAAGCCATGCTGCTTCGCAAGGGATGGCTTACACCTGTCACCACTGGGCTTCCGGATATTGGCTAAGGCTCTTGCCACCTCCATAGTGCCTTTTTTAGGCAAGGCTCAAAAGACAAACCCACCTCCTTAGAAAACAAAAATGGAAAAAAAACTAAGGGTAATGCTGCTCAACGCCAGAAGTCTAAATCTCACGATGCAGGCACTTGATGCACCCCTCAGCATGGAGAAAGTACAGTTTTGTACCTACCATAAATGTAGATGTCCGATAGGTATGCATCTGCAGTCCTAACATATGGGTTGTCCTGCCTCAGGCAGCCCTTCGTCGGCCGGATTCCAAAGTCTGGGTCTGGCCTCGGCTGATGTTGCACTTCACCCGACGTCATAGCTGCTGTTTATTGGGTATAAAGGCATCAGCCGACGCCATTTTCCTCAGTGTTTCTTGCCCCAGATGCCAGGTGCCCTCTAGTAAGGCTAAATTTAGATAAATGCAAATAACTCCAAACAGTAGAGAGCAAACAATATAAAATTATATATATATAAATATATATATATATATATATATATACATATATACAAACAAATACACCATAATAGATTCCCCCAGCTAGCTAGAAGAGGGGTAAATACCCTAGGAATACCACAGAGGGGAAGGAGGGTGGGTAATCCTGACTGCAGATGCATACCTATCGGACATCTACATTTATGGTAGGTACAAAACTGTACTATGTCCTTCAAGGATGCATCTGCAGTCCTAACATATGGGAAGAATACCATAGCCAAACTGGGGGAGGAGGCACTAAGATAAAGATGGTGTAGTTAAGATCCCCTGCAAAACAGCAGTTGCAAAACCTGCTCGGGATCTAGAGTATAAGGGAAGATTGTAATGCTTGGCAAATGTATGCACGGAGCTCCAAGTAGCAGCTTCTAAAATGTCTTTGGTAGCCACTCCTCGTAGGAAAGCTGTAGTGGTGGCTGTAGCTCTTGTGGAATGAGGTCTGATATTATCAGGAGTTGTCTTTCCATGAAAAGAGTAGCAAAATCGAATGCAATTTCCTATCCATTTTGAGATTGTCTGTTTTGAAATTGCTTTTCCTTGCATTCCTGTTGCATATGCTACCAGAAGCTGGTCAGTTTTTCTGCTGGTCTTAGTTCTGTCCAGATAGTAGCGTAATTGTCTGTGCACATCCAAGGTATGTAGCAGTCTTTCCCCCCTGTTCTGTGGGTTGGGGAAGAATGTAGGTAAATGAATCGCTTGGTTCAATGATACTCTGGAGACCACTTTTGGCATAAAGGTAGGGTTAGTTCTCAGAGAGACTCTGTCCTGATGGAAGATAAGGAAGGGTTGTACTGCCATTAATGCCTGTTAACTCAGATACCCTTCTTGCTGAAGTAATTGCTAACAGGAAAGCAGTTTTCCAAGACAAGAATTGTAATTCTGCTGTTGCTGCTGGTTCAAAACGGGGAAGTGTTAACTTTTCCAGCACAAAGTTGAGATCCCATGTAGGTAAAGGTGGTTTCCTTGGAGGCTTTACATTTTTGATTCCTCTGAAGAACTGCCTGAGTAGAGGATGAGAGAAGACAGGAGGATCCATGTTGTATTCTGCTGAAATTGCTGATGCATGAATCTTAATGGAGGAGTAAGACAGGCCATTGTGGAACAGCTCTGCTAAATATTCCAGGATGTGTGCTATGTTTGCCAATGAGACATTTTCTCCCTTTGCTGCACTCCAAAAGAGGTATCTTTTCCATTTGGCTGAATAAGTCTTCCTTGTGGAGGGTCTACGTGCCTCCAGGATAATGTCCTTAACCCTCTGAGATAAACCTGGGTTATTTTGTTTTATGCAATATTCCAAGCAGCTAGCTGCAGTGTTTTCAAGTTTGGATGTAGGATCTTGTAGTTGTCCTGTGTTAGTAGTAAGGGACATAGAGGTAGGTGCCATGCGTGTGTCCGAGACATGCTTCTCAGTAGCGGGTACCAATGTTGCCTCGGCCAGTCTACAGCTATCAGAATTACCCTTGGCTGATCCTCTCTGATCTTCAGTAGAACTTTGTACATCAAGGGAAGAGGTGGAAATGCATATGCTGTCAGGTTTTTCCAGCTGAAGGAAAGGGAGTCCACCCTCCAAGCAAGTGGGTGGTATGCTCTTGTGCAGAATTTCTTCAATTGGTGATTGTGTGGGGAGGCAAACAGGTCTATCTGTGGTAGTCCCCATTTCTTTGTTATGTCTTTGAAGATATCTGGATGCAGCATCCATTCGTGAGCATCCGTGGTAGTTCTGCTTAAGGTGTCTGCTAGAGAATTTTCTTTTCCTGGTACAAATCTGGCCTGAAGTTGAATGTTGAGGTTCAGGGCCACATTCCACAGGTCCATTGCCATCCGGCATAGAGGATATGAATGTGTACCTCCCTGTTTGTTGATGTACCACATGACTGTGGTATTGTCCGTCCTTATCAGCAGATGATCCTGTTGAAGGAGTGGTCTGAATGCCTGGATCGCATGTTTCACTGCCAGCATCTCCTTTAGATTTATGTGTAGATTCAGCTGGTCTTGGGTCCATAGGCCTTGTATACACTTGTCCACCATGTGTGCCCCCCATCCTAGATCTGAGGCGTCCGTGGTGATGGTCTGGCTTGGATGTGGTTTGTGGAAAGGCAAGCCTCTGTTCAACTGACAGGCCTGAGCCCACCACAGGAATTCTTGCTTCAGGCACGGAATTATTGGAATCTGGGCTTCTAGACTGTGCTTGTGTTGAGACCATACATTCCTTAGATACCATTGTAGCTTTCTCATATGCAGCCTGGCATGCGGAACCAATATTATGCAGGATGCCATGTAGCCCAGGGCTTGCAGGACTTTCCTTGCAGTAAGCTGAGTTTGTGTTGTTAATGTCATGAAGTAGACTGGTAGTTGCTTTTGTTTTCCTCTGTGAGAAAAGCCATCTGAGTTGATGTGTCTAATTCTGCACCCAAGAATGTTATCCTTTGGGATGGTACTAGTCTTGACTTTTGCATGTTGACTGTGTATCCCAAGGCTTGCAACAGTTGTATGACATTTTCCAAATCTTTTGTTAACTTTGCCTTGTTGTCCGCTTGTATTAGGCAGTCGTCCAGGTATGGGTAAATCTGAATTCCCTGAAGTCTGCAATGAGCAATTACTGATGCCAGGCATTTCGTGAATACTCTGGGCAGTAGATAAGCCAAAAGGCAATGCTGAGAATTGATAATGCTCTGATCCTGCAAGAAATCTGAGGTGTCTTCTGCAATCTGGTCGTATAGGGACGTGCAGGTATGCCTCCTTGAGATCTAGAGTCACCAGCCAAGACTCCTTGCCCAGCATGGGAAGAAGTTGCTGGAGGGTCAGCATTTTGAATTTTGGAACAATGAGGTATGTGTTCAGTGCGGACAAATCTAGAATAGGTCTCCATTGATTTTCTTTTCTTGGTACAAGGAAAAGCCTGGAGTAAAATCCTTGGCCTTGTTCCATAGGTGGCACCTCTTCTATAGCTCTCATCCTTAGTAAGTTGTTGATTTGTCTTAGAGCGTCTGTTTTTTGGCTTGGTGGTAGGTTTGGCATTCCTCTCTTTTTTGGTAGAATATGGAAGTGAAACCTGTAGCCCTTATCTATTGTTTGTAAAGTCCATTTGTCTCCTGTAATGTAATGCCAGTTGTCGGAGAATAAGGCTAGTTTTCCGCCCAAGGGTGCTTCCAGTTGTTCCCTGGTAGGCGGAACTAGAGCCAAGTCATTGTGTCTGCCCTGTGGAAGTGGTTGTAGTTGATTCTGTGGCAGAACTTCTCTGGTTGGTAGGTTGCCACTGACGTCCCCTGTAGGCACCCCTAGATTGACCTCTGCCTCTTGGGCGTCTATTTCTGCCTCTCTGCGCTCTGGAGTTGTCTGGAAAGGACCAATTCTTCGAAGGCCAATTTCTGCTAAACCTCGGAGGTTGGACCTGTAAGAAATCCTTGACTGTTTGGACAGATTTTGCTTTTTCTTCCACCTTTTTTAGAACCTCCTGTGCAGGGGAGCCAAACAAACTTTGTTTCTCCATGGGAGCATCTAGGAGTTTAGACTTAACATGGTCTGGTAAGGATTGTTCTTTTAACCAGGCATGCCTTCGAATCACTGTTCCAGTCACAGCTGATCTAAAGGAAGCCTCCAGTGCATCATAGCCACATTTTAAGAAATGGTTACTGACCTGCTGAGAGTTATGTACCAAATCCTGAAGGGACTTGCGGTCTAAAGGTTCAGGAGAAGATAGTTTTTTATTTAGCTGGTCTATCAAAAATTCCTGGAACTGAATCATGTGAAATTGACAGTTCAAGGCCCTGGCCGAAAGAGTAGCAGAAGTATAAACCTTTTTACCCCATCTCTCTAATGCTCTAGATTCCCTTTCAGAGGGAAGAGGGTTTTTGGCAGAGGCAGCTGCCACACCTTTAGGTCCCTGTGAAATGGTTTCAGGGTCTGCAACAGGAGCCTTATACAAATGGTAGTGTGTGTCCGGGACCCAGTAATATCTGTCTGGCTTGGCAGGGGCCGGAAGAAGAGAATCAGGAGCAGTATAGGCATCATTATATGCATCATCAACAACCGTTAGTACTGGCGGAATGGCTAAAGGCCTATGCTGTGGTAAGTGTAAAAAAGTCCTTAGCCTTTTCCTTGAATCTGAAAAATCCTGGCCCTGCCATTGGAAGTGTTCCCTCATAGCATGCAAGGTTTCCCCAAAGGAAAATTCTTCAGGAGGAGAAGCAGAAGGAATGGAGTCTTCTGCATCAGAATCCTCATAAGGAGAATATGGGCCTTCGTGAGGGTCTGAAAGGTCTGAGTCATCCGAGGAATAATCTGTAGAGACAGGTTCCGGAGGTTCAGTCCTAGGCCTCTTGTCTGGAGGGGGCTGAGAGGCCCTGTCTGGGTGAGGTTGGGATCCTCTGATCAAAGAAATGAGATCCTCAGCCAGGCTGAATATTTGGAAACTAGAGGTAGGCCTATGTGAAGGAGTTTTGGCAGGCAAGGCCTTAGAAGATTTAGCTGCCTTAGCCCTGGCAAAAGCCTTGATAGACATGGAAGCAGGAGGTCTAGCAGCCCCACGTGCAGGGATAGTTATGTCTAAAGGAATAGTGTCTGATAAATCCTGGGAGCCTGCTTCTGTAGCAGTAAATTCAGTAGCAGATTCAGCCATGCTCTGTGAGGCCTCGGCTATCGGAAGCATGCTTTCGGCCGAAGGAAGAACCGGGGGATCGGTTTCAGCCGAAACAGAGACATTTGCGGTTGGCCTAACCGAGGTTTCAGCCGAAACCGCGGGCCGCGAAGGTCGGTCCTTTTCCTTGCGCTTTTTAGCTAATTGAGTAGTCGGAGTCTCCGACGGCATTTTGTATGCAAAAGCGGGACCAAAAAACTCCTCTGCAAACTCCGACCGACGTCTAAGTGTCTGTCGGTTGAAGGAAGAGCAGGCTGGACAAGCTGATACGTCGTGGTCTCGGCCTAAGCAAGGAAGGCAGTAAGAGTGGAAATCCTTATGAGGTATTTGTTTCCCACAAGTTAAACAATTATTTACTTTGTCTGACATCGGCTGAGGCAAGAAAGAGTCCCCAACGGGGTACTTAGCTTTTTAGAAGTCTTCGGTAGTAGAAATCTCTGGATCTGACCGACCGGCACTTGCGAACAGCTTCTGCTTCGGGCACCGCGCTGCAAGAAAGACTGAGGAAAATGGCGTCGGCTGATGCCTTTATACCCAATAAACAGCAGCTATGACGTCAGGTGAAGTGCGACATCAGCCGAGGCCAGACCCAGACTTTGGAATCCGGCCGACCGAAGGGCTGCCTGAGGCAGGACAACCGATATGTTAGGACTGCAGATGCATCCTTGAAGGACATCATTGACGTCTGGACAGTAACTGAAACCTGAATCAAGGCTCCTGAGAGCACCCCAGCGCTACCAGGCTATACCTCGTATCATGCTTTTCGGCCCCAAAACCCGGGCCGAACCACAAAGGGAGGGGGAGTGTCCATATTCATAAAGGACACCCACACCTCCAGGTTAGTAGCAACACAAGAAGCATCAGAGACCATACAGGTGCTATTAACCATAGGCAAAACTGCTATACAACTGGCAGCATGTTACAGACCACCCTCCCAATCTCAAGAACCCCACTCAGCCTTCCTGAAGACATTGGAGGATATGAATGTATCACAAAATACCATCATAGATTGGGTACATTATTCTAGCCCTAATACCCTAGCCCAAAGGTTCCTGGAATTCATAAATTCAAATGCACTGGAACAACTAGTCACCTCTCCCACTAGGGGAGATAATATACTAGACCTGATCATCACAGACATGGGGACAAAATGCTCCACACCGGAAGTATACCCCTCACTAGTGAGATCTGACCACAAACTAATCACCCTGGATATACATATCTCACCTCCACCCCCAGCACAAAAGACCACAGTGAAAAGCTTCTCAAAAGCAGACTTCACTCTTCCTAAGACTGAGATGGTATCCTTTAAGCCCACTGTGCCAGTGGATACCACATCCCACAATGCCGAATCCTTCACAAATGCTTTCTATGGACATCTCCAAGAATTCATGGATCATGCAATCCCAAACAAATCCAAGTCCCTCTCCACCAAATGTAAGCGTCCTGTCTGGTGGACCTCAGCCATAAACAAATTGTATAACAAAAGAAGGAAGCTACTGCACGTCAGAGCGAAATCCCATGAAGGGAAGACCTCTCTGATCAACATTAGCAGAAAACTACTCTCTCTCATAAAAACATCCAAGGCAAACTTTGAGAGAAAAATCGCTAAGGACACTAAAGATAACCACAAAGCCTTCTTCAGCTATGTTAGAAATCTGGGCGGAAACCCTCAGATATGCTCAGAGTTGGTTCACAACAACAAAAAATACAATGAACCCACAGATATTCCTAACATTCTGGCTGACAGGTTCAGTGCAAATTTCTCCCCTCCTTCACCCCCAAAAGAAGAAATACTTATCCCAGCTGAATGTAATCTCCCTGTCATCTCAGATGTCCAAGTGAGAACCGCCCTAAACAAAGCAAAAAACACAGCATCAATGGGACCTGACGGTATCCTGGGGTGCGTGTTACGTGAACTCCAAGAGGAGCTAAACCCACACATAAAAATGCTACTTAACCTTAGCCTTACTTCGGGATATGTACCTGAACACTGGTGTACAGCAACAGTGGTCCCACTCCACAAGGGGGGTGCCTCTACAGACCCTGGAAACTACCGCCCCATAAGCTTAACTAGCCTGGTCTGTAAAGCTATGGAAAGAATCATTATGGAACTCATAAAGAGAGACATAGGGGACCTACAGACACTTGACCCCACCCAGTTCGGCTTTGTAAAGGGCAGATCCTGCCTTTTAAACCTGGTTGACTTTTTCGAAACAGTCACTAGAGCCATTGATGAGGGCATAGCAGTCCATACAGCATACCTGGACTTGGCTAAGGCCTTCGACACAATACCCCACTCAGGCATCATAGATAAGCTAAACAGTTTAAAAGTAAACCCTTATGTCACTAGATGGGTTGCAAACTGGCTAAAGGACAGAACCCATAAAGTTAAAATCGCTGGAGCAATGTCAGACTCAAAGCCAGTCACAAGTGGTGTCCCACAGGGATCTGTCCTGGGACCCCTCTTGTTCGGCATTTATTTCTCAGATGTTAAAGCAAACATGGGAGGGCTGTGGCTGACAAAGTTCGCAGATGACTGCAAACTAGGTGCCATAGTTGATACACCAGCAGACACACACATCCTACAAAAAGGCCTCACTGAAACGGACAACTGGTGCCGTAGTCACGGCCTTAAACTAAATGCCAAAAAATGTATAGTCATCCCTTTGGAAAATCAAAGTACCCACAAATTATCACATAGACAGCAACCCACTGAGTACGGAAAAAGTAATCAGAGACCTAGGGACCCAAGTAGACAGCGACCTCTCATTTGACACCCACGTTGCCAAAGTGGTTAGAAAAACATTCTACCTTGCACACCTCATCATGAAGGGATTCACATCCAGATCCAAGGATGTCATTGTACCCTATATTCCTCCCTCATCAGACCCATGATTGAGTACAATGCCCCATTTGGTATGTACCTCACCTGGCATTTGCAACAGCTGGAGAGACCACAAAAGTACCTCACCAAAAGGATCAAGGGTCTCCAACATATGTCTTATTCTGCCAGACTAAAGAAACTTCAGCTCTATTCAGTAGCATACTGCCTGCTCAGAGGTGATCTCTGCCTGACATACAAGGCCATGTCCAATCAGGATCTGATGGACATGCTCCACCTCAAAAAATCCAAATCCATCAGGACCACGAGAGCTAAAGACTTAAACCTCGGCACAAGTATGAATAGGACATGCTGGAGGGATAGATTCATAACCCAGAGGCTTCCCATGCTTTGGAACAGGATCCCAGTTCGTATTAGGCAGAGCCCCTCACTGACTCTCTTCAAGAGAAACCTTGATGAGTGGATGGGAGATTGTAAGTTTACCCCAGGGGTCACATCTGTGTCACTGCTAGACTGGGACACAGTAAACTAATTCTATTATATAAGGGGACCTTCATTGTGTCACTACTAGACAGAGGCACAGTAGTCTAGATTTATTTTGCACATTTTTGTACCATTTCATGGGGTGGCAAAAGCCACATCACTATGGCTAGGCTTACAAATGCCCCAGGGCAGATAGCCTAGTACTATACTATGAAACTAAAAAAAAAAAAAAAAAAAAAAAAAAAAAAGAGTACTCCTATTTCTCAGAAGAATCTGAGGTAATGCAAACCTGGTCAGAGGAAGCGTAGTCCTCCTCTTGTCTAGGCCTTTTGCCAGGTGGGGGATGGGAACCCCTGATTAGGGTAATTAAGTCCTCGGCCATCTTAAGCATCTGTTTCTTAGGCATGGGGCTTTGCACTGGAGACTGCTGTACAGGCTTCCTTACTTTTAATGGAGTTTTCAGTTTTGCAAAGGATTTAATAGCAAGTGTAGTCGGTCTGAAGACACCTTCAGCAACTGACGGCCTTTCAACTGCACCGGAATCCTCATCAGCCATGGAGTCGGAAGGGCCTAAAGATAAAGGCTTTGGAGGCCCTGCAATCTCCGCTTGGGAGTCGGATGCAGGCTGGAATTTTAAATCAGCAGTCGTCAGGGGCTGCGTAGGCGCCTCACTGAAAACCGGAGAACCGGCGACTGGCCTAGCAGAGGCCTCGGTGTCTGGTTTGGGTCTCGGCTGCCTGTCCTTATCTTTGCACTTTTTATGCATCCCGGTCGTCGGTTGCTCCGACGGCATGGTACAATTAAATTTTCTACCAAAATAATGTCGGACAAAATCAAACAGATGTTTAATAGTTCATTTGTTAAACCTAGCACAAAATCGACAACCTGTGACGTTGTGGTCTGGGCCTAGGCAAGGGATACAATAAGAATGAAAATCCTTATGAGGTATTTGCTTCCCACAAGAAATGCAATTATTAACTTTTTCTGACATCGGACTGAGGCAAGAAAAGGTTCCCCAATGGGGTACTTAGCTTTATTGAAGACTTCGGTCTGAAATTCGATTTGAAAATCTCAGGAGTCGGCCGACCGGCACTTGCGAACTGCTTCTGCTTCGGGCACTGCGCAGCAAGAAAGACTTGAGAAAATGGTGTCGGCTGCCTCTTTTATACACCTGTCGCACTGACTTCAGGGAAGAAGCGACAGCAACCGACGCAAGACCAAGACTTTGGAACTCGGGCCGACTGCGGGACCGCCTGACGGCAGATAATTAGAAGTTATGTACTCACCATAACATTCCATCTGAGTAGGTATCTTCATTTGTCTGCAACCTTTGGGATACAGATCCGATCTCGGATCCGAGCCGGCAACTTTTACCACAGCATAGATCCGAGCTCCTAGCTCCTCCCTTTACCCATAATCCCCTGCCAACCCTAACTTGACCTCAGATCAAGTTTGCCCGATATAAGCAATGTAAAAGTGCCCCGGAAGGGGCTAATCCAAGACAGATCCTAAAGGTCAGGGGGAAGGAGGGGGGGATGGTTGCAGACAAATGAAGATACCTACTCAGATGGAACGTTATGGTGAGTACATAACTTCTAAATCTGAAGTAGGAACTTCATTTGTCAGCAACCTTTGGGACAGAGTCTCCAGCTACCTGAATCCTGGGTGGCCTTTATGGAAGAACATTCCGGAGCACTGCAGAGCCAAAGGACGCCCTACCTCTGGAGACAACATCCAGTTTGTAATGGCTGATAAAGGTATGAGATGAGGCCCAAGTGGCTGCGGAACAAATATCATCTAAGGGGACCCTAGATTTAAAAGCCACCAAGCAGCGGCCCTAGTAGAATGAACTCGAACCCCCTGAGGTGCAGGCCTTCCCGAACTCTGATATGCTAAGAGGATACAATTAGCTATCCACCCTGATAGTGTAACTTTAGAAATTGAAATGCCTAAACTTGTTTTGGCAAAGGAGACAAACAACTGGCCAGATTGCCTATGACCAGCAGTTCGATGAGTATAAAAACGTAATTGCCTGTGCACATCCAAGGAATGCAGTTTATATTCTCCTTTGTTCTGGTAATGGGGAAAGAACACGGGAAGATTAATAGATTGATTAATATTAGCTTCTGAAGACACCTTAGGCAGAAAGGACGGACTGATCCTGAGGTAAACTCTATCTGGATGGAAGGATAAATACGGCAGCTTAACGCATAGAGCCTGAAGTTCAGAGACCCTTTTAGCTGAAGTAATGGCCACTAAGAAGGCCGTTTTCCAAGAGAGATATTTAAGATCAACCGTGGCCGCCGGCTCGAAAGGGGGGCTAGTCAAGGCTTGGAGAACCAAAGACAAATCCCATGGGGGTACTACCTCCCTGACTGGAGGCCTGAGAAGGAAAGTACCCTTGAGAAAAGCTTTACAAAGCTTAGCAGTCAGAGGGCCTGATTCATGCCCTACATGATAATGCAAAATCGCTGCCAGTTGTACCTTGACTGTAGAGCAGCTAGCCCCTTGATGAAAAGGGTAGTTAAGAACTCCAAAACCGACATGAGAGGTGCCGTGAAAGGATCCAAGTGATGGTGTTCCACCCAGATTGAGAAACGTTTCCACTTGCTTCGGTAGACTCTTCTGGTGGAAGGTTTATGTGCTGCTAACTAGGATGGCTTTGACTGGTGAGGAGATTCCGGGAGTCCTAATCAGGAGTGGAACTGGAGCAACCAAGCCGTCAGCTTGAGGTTGACCAGGTTGGGGGCCTGGAGACCCAGAGGGTGGGTAATGAGATCCGGGAGTGGATCCAGAATCCATGGTGGATGAATTAGGTGAGACCACAGGTACGGGAACTATGTTTGACGAGGCCAGAATGGGGCAATGAGGATCATTTTGCTCCCCAGCTGACTGGCTTTCTGTAGGAGTTTCAGCATCATGGGCAACGGAGGATAAGCGTAAAGGAGACCGGGAGGCCAATCATGTACTAGAGAGTCTCTCGGGGACTCCCCCTGAGGGGGAATTAGAGCGAAGTAACTGTTGCATTTGGTATTTGAAGGAGAGGCAAAAAGATCGCAACAGGGTTGCCCCCATAGGGCAAATATTTGTTTCGCTACTAGAGGACTGAGAGACCATTCGTACGGAGTCAGGATCGAACGACTGAGCCTGTCTGCTAGGATGTTGGACCGTCCTGGAATGTGCGTTGCAATAAGAAAGCGGTTGGTGGAAATCTCCCATTCCCACACTCTCCTGGCCTCGCGACAAAGGGGATAAGACCTGGTTCCCCCCTGTTTGTTGATGTACCAGACAACTGACATGTTGTCCGTTTGTACTGCAACTGTCCCAATCGGTAGAAGGCTGTGAAGTGCCTGCAACGTCAAAAGCACCGCCCTCATCTCTAGGACATTGATATGCAAGGAGGTCTCTGTGTCATTCCACGTGCCTTGGACCGTTCTGCCTGAATAGTGCCTCCCCACCCCAGGCGAGAGGCGTCCGTGGTCACTGTGGCGACGGGGGAAGGCATCGAAAATAGTCGTCCCGTGTGGAGACTCGGGGGTGAGCCACCACATGAGGGACGTTCTGCAAGCCCTGCCTAGGGGAATAGGATGGGACAGGGGGTTGCGAGACAGGGACCATTGTACTTGGAGGGTCCATTGCAGTACCCTAATACTTAGGTGGGCTAGGGGTAGTAGAGGAATAGCTGCGCCATGGACCCTAGAGCCCTCAGGATCAATTCCGCAGGTGGAGCAGGAAGAATGAGAATGGCCTTGACATGCAACCTCAGGTTCTGAAGCCAATCGGGAGTTAAGAAGGCAAGCATTATCCTGGAATCCAATCTGGCCCCTATAAAATCTATCACCTGTGAGGGGACTAGAGAAGATTTGGTCATGTTGATAGTTAACCCTAGACGTGGAGCAAGGTCGAGGAAGTAATCCCTGCCTGAACAAAGCAGATGCCTTGTTGGGGCGATGAGGAGCCAGTCATCCAGGTACGGAAAGACCTGAATTCCCTGAAGCCTCAGGTGGGCCGCTATGACCGCCAAGACTTTGGTGAACACCCTGGGGGCTGAGGTGAGACCGAAGGGAAGGGCCCCGAACTGAAAGTGACCGGCTCCCAGCCGGAAGTGGAGGAACCTCCTGGAGCGTCTGTCCACCAGGGGGTTGGGGGGAGGGGACACCCAAGAGGTAGATGGCCCTGCTTCGAATGCCTCTAGGAATACGGACTCATCGGAGGAAGCCTTGGGGGCAGCCCCCCCCTAATCCTGAGCATCTCCATGATGTCCAAAGGAGACATCCTCGGGGGGGGGGGGGGCGCGACCTTGGGGAGCCTTCCCCATCATCTAAGTCCGTATCTTCGGTAAGGGACTCAGGGGAGTCCATGTGCCTCCTCTTACACTTGGCTTTGTGAGGGACCTCTTCGGGGGGTCTTTCCGAGGAAGACTCACCAGCAATATCAAGTTCCGCAGGTACACCCAGAGACGTTGAAGCAGGCTGTCCTGAAGGCCGGGTGATGGGAGCCCGAACCAGCTGAGAGGGAGTGCAGGGAGGAGCCGAAGCCAGGACCGGGGGTCCAGATACACTCAACAGTGCCCTCTCCACCACCGCAAAAGCCGAGGGGGAGCTACTCTCAATAGGCTCCGAGAGTCGGCTCCCACTCGAATCCGAAGCGGGGACCGGATCCGGGGCTGAGACCCTCGGATCCGAAGGACACGTGTGCTCCGACCGGGACAGAGCCGAAGTCACACAAAGTCCCTCGGATCCAAAACTCCGCCCACGACTCCGAGAGGTCGGATCCGACAAACTCGAGGGACCAGTCGGAGCCAAAGTAACTAGTACTGTCGGCTCCGACACACCCCCGGATCCGACACAGCTCAGCTCCGAGTGCTCCGAACCCGGGAAGCGAGATGGAGAAGGAACGATTGGGCAAAAAATGGGGTTGAGCTCCCCCCCGGAGGGGGGGGGGGGCAAGAGCACTCCCATCTGCAGCTGGGCCTGGATGAACCTCCTTATCATCTGGTCCATGTCTGCATCTGACATACTAAATGTAGACCTCGACGAGGCCACCGAGGCAGACCTAGAGTGACGCCTCGATGACCTCGACGGGGACTGGGTTGCTTCCTCCCCAGGTCCCGGTGAAAAACAAGGGGACCGGAGCCGAGGAGGAGGCGATCCAGAAACCCTGGATGGAGAAGCCCGCTTGGCGGGCAGGGTCGAGGAAGAGTCCTCGGCCCGGCGCTTATGGTGCTTCTCCTTCCTTTTGGTTTTTCCAGCCTCCCTCTCCTCCGGAGCCAAAACAGGAGGTTGAGTCCCGACCGGAGGAAGGGAGGCAGGGGTGGCTACTACCAAGGACTGGGTAGCGGCCACCGAAGAACCGGAGGTCGGAGCCAAGTCCTGGGGCAAAAGGCCCGCCAGAATCAGCTTCGATCTCCGGTCCTTAAGTGCCCTGGGGTTGAACGCTGCACAAATCGTGCATCCCGAGGAAAGATGTTCAACCCCAAGGCACCTAACGCACCGGGTGTGGCCATCCGCCGGTGAGAGCTTATGGCCACAGTCGGTACATTTTGAAAAGATGGCTTTAGGGGCCTCCGACATATTGAACGTAAAACACAATCACTAGGCCCCTAACACACCACAAACACACACTACGGACCAGCGAGGGTAAGGAGGAAAGATTTTACAACAAAAATAGATATTTAAGAGGGAACCTAAACAAACTCACACAATCACACAAGAAAGTACAAAAATTCTAAGATTTTTCTCACAAAAAACCTCCAAATTGCCAGGAGCTCAAAATCCAGCTTGTTGGCTTGAAGCGCGGCAAACTAGATCTGAGGTCAGTTAGGGTTGGCAGGGGATTATGGGTAAAAGGAGGAGCTAGGAGCTCGCATCTATGCTGCCGTAAAAGTAGCAAAGTGGCAAACTAGATCTGAGGTCAGTTAGGGTTGGCAGGGGATTATGGGTAAAAGGAGGAGCTAGGAGCTCGGATCTATGCTGTGGTAAAAGTTGCCGGCTCGGATCCGAGATCGGATCCGTATGCCAAAGGTTGCTGACAAATGAAGTTCCTACTTCAGATCCCAAGTGTGATGACTGCAGCAGTGTAACACGATAAACATCTGATTTTGCACCCTTTAATTCAATTACCTTTTCATCACACTGGGAATCTTAAGAAACTGAAAAAAAGTTATGTACTCACCATAAAGAAAAGTTGTGTAAAACCTTACCATAACCATAGATTTCCTTCTCTTCCCTGCTGCAGTATTCTTCACTTGGGAGATATCCATACAAGATGGCTCCCCGACGTTGGCCAGTATACAAAAGACTTTTCACCACTGTAGGGCATGTGGTACATCTGGCATAGGCTGCAGTCGTACGTAGGCCATAAAATGGACATATGCACGTACCACCCTCAGAACAGAATGCCCCTGGAGGAAAGGCTGACTAAGGATAAAGTGTGTGAGTGTATCCAGGAAAGACGAGCTCAGTGGGGAAGGTGGGAGGGATAGAATACTGCAGTAGTGAAGAGAAGGGCATCTATGGTTATGTTAAGATTTTGCACAACTTTTCTTTGTCCTCCTATTCACCTGATGCAGTATTCTTCACTAGAGGGAGAGCGCCAAAGCTCAAGAGGGAAAGGAGGATGCTGGAGTAGAGGAGCTTTCAATGAAGCCATGAAGAATGGCTCTGGCAAAACCAGTTCTGGATCTGGAAATAGAATCCAGCTTGTAATGTTTGGTAAAGGTGTGAATGGTAGACCAGGTGGCTGCTTCAAGGATGGCAGTGTTATCCAGACATTTGAAGAGGCCATGGCTTTGGTAGAGTAGGCTGTAACGGGCGAAGAAAAAGTCCTTCCACAGTTAGTGTAACAAAAAAAGATGGTTTTACAGATCCAGGACAATATGGTCTGCTTGGAAGCGGGGAGATTCAGAGCCCAGGGATGGAAATTAATAAAGAACTGGTCAGATTTCCTGAAGGGTTTGTCTTGTCCAGGTAGTAGTTCAGTTGCCTGTAACATCCAAGGAGTGTAGAATCCTTCCACTGCAAGTTTATGGGGTGGGAAAGAAGGTGGGGGAGTTGGATAGACTGGTTGAGAGAGACAGAGTTCATGAACCACTTTTGGCATGAAGGATGGGTTAGTCCTCAGAGACACCCTATCCTTATGGAAAGCTAGAAAGGGGAGAACAGCAATCGGGGCTTGATGTTCTGACACCCTTCTAGCCGTGGACAAGGCTACCAGCAAGACTGTTTTCCAGGTACAATGCTTGAGGTAAGCGGACACTGCAGGTTCAAGGGGGGGGGGGGGGGGCAGAGTCAATTTCTCTAGTAAAAAGTTGAGGTCCCAGGAAGGACGGATGGGTTTTCTGGGAGGTCTGATGTGGAGAACGCCTTTAAGGAACTACTTCGCCTAGAACCTGGAGGCAAAAGGGGGAGAGAAGTATAGACATGCCGATAAGGCTGACATATGTGCTTTGACTGATGAATAAGACAAGCCAGCATTGAGCAACTCACATAAGTCGGATAAAATCAATGGAATTTCCACATTTAATGGATTCTGATCCTTAGACTGGCAACATAATGAAAATCTTTTCCATTTGAAAACGTACAATTTTCTAGTGTTGGGTTTTCTGGCCTCCAGCAAAACCCTGAGCACTTCTTCAGAAAAAAGGTGCCTGAAAGGAATTAGAACTCCATCACCCACAAAGTAAACTGAAGAGTCAACAGGTGAGTTGAACTATGGATCCAGTTGAAGGAGATGGGGAAAAAGTACAGTTTTGTACCTACCATAAATGTAGATGTCCGATAGGTATGCATCTGCAGTCCTAACATATGGGTTGTCCTGCCTCAGGCAGCCCTTCGGTCGGCTGGATTCCAAAGTCTGGGTCTGGCCTCGGCTGATGTCGCACTTCACCCGACGTCATAGCTGCTGTTTATTGGGTATAAAGGCATCAGCCGACGCCATTTTCCTCAGTGTTTCTTGCCCCAGATGCCAGGTGCC
This sequence comes from Protopterus annectens, assembly GCF_019279795.1. Lineage (NCBI taxonomy): Eukaryota > Metazoa > Chordata > Ceratodontiformes > Protopteridae > Protopterus > Protopterus annectens. The sequence goes on from NC_056728.1 coordinate 51,990,541, forward strand.
CTCTAGGAAGGCTAAATTTGGATAAATGCAAATAATTCCAAACAGTAGAGAGAAAACAATATAAGAATATATATATATACATATATACAAACAAATACACCATAATAGATTCCCCCAGCTAGCTAAAAGAGGGGTAAATACCCTAGGAATACCACAGAGGGGAAGGAGGGTGGGTAATCCTGACTGCAGATGCATACCTATCGGACATCTACATTTATGGTAGGTACAAAACTGTACTATGTCCTTCAAAGATGCATCTGCAGTCCTAACATATGGGTAGAATACCATAGCCAAACTGGGGAGGAGGCACTAAGATAAAGATGGTGTAGTTAAGATCCCTTGCAAAACAGCAGTTGCAAAACCTGCTCAGGATCTAGACTATAAGGGAAGATTATAATGCTTGGCAAATGTATGCACGGAGCTCCAAGTAGCAGCTTCTAAAAAGTCTTTGGTAGCCACTCTTCGTAGGAAAGCTGTAGTGGTGGCTGTAGCTCTTGTGGAATGAGGTCTGATATTTTCAGGAGTTGTCTTTCCATGAAAAGAGTAGCAAAATCGAATGCAATTTCCTATCCATTTTGAGATTGTCTGTTTTGAAATTGCTTTTCCTTGCATTCCTGTTGCATATGCTACCAGAAGCTGGTCAGTTTTTCTGCTGGTCTTAGTTCTGTCCAGATAGTAGCGTAATTGTCTGTGCACATCCAAGGTATGTAGTAGTCTTTCCCCCCTGTTCTGTGGGTTGTGGAAGAATGTAGGTAAATGAATCGCTTGGTTCAATGATACTCTGGAGACCACTTTTGGCATAAAGGTAGGGTTAGTTCTCAGAGAGACTCTGTCCTGATGGAAGATAAGGAAGGGTTGTACTGCCATTAATGCCTGTAACTCAGATACCCTTCTTGCCGAAGTGATTGCTAGCAGGAAAGCAGTTTTCCAAGACAAGAACTGTAATTCTGCTGTTGCTGCTGGTTCAAAAGGAGGAAGTGTTAACTTTTCCAGCACAAAGTTGAGATCCCATGTAGGTAAAGGTGGTTTCCTTGGAGGTTTTACATTTTTGATTCCTCTCAAGAACTGCCTGAGTAGAGGATGAGAGAAGACAGGAGGATCCATGTTGTATTCTGCTGAAATTGCTGATGCATGAATCTTAATGGAGGAGTAAGACAGGCCATTGTGGAACAGTTCTGCTAAATATTCCAGGATGTGTGCTATGTTTGCCAATGAGACATTTTCTCCCTTTGCTGCACTCCAAATGAGGTATCTTTTCCACTTGGCTGAATAAGTCTTCCGTGTGGAAGTTCTGCGTGCCTCCAGGATAATGTCCTTAACCCTCTGGGATAAACCTGGGTTATTTTGTTTTATGCAATATTCCAATCAGCTAGCTGCAGTGTTTTCAAGTTTGGATGCAGGACCTTGTAGTTGTCCTGTGTTAGAAGTAAGGGACATAGAGGTAGAGGCCATGCGTGTGTCCGAGACATGCTTCTCAGTAGCGGGTACCAACGTTGCCTCGGCCAGTCTGGAGCTATCAGGATTACCCTTGGCTGATCCTCTCTGATCTTCAGTAGAACTTTGTACATCAAGGGAAGAGGTGGAAATGCATATGCTGTCAGGTTTTTCCAGCTGAAGGAAAGGGAGTCCACCCTCCAAGCAAGTGGGTGGTATGCTCTTGTGTAGAATTTCTTCAATTGGTGGTTGTGTGGGGAGGCGAACAGGTCTATCTCTGGTAGTCCCCATTTCTTTGTTATGGCTTTGAAGATATCTGGATGCAGCATCCATTCGTGAGCATCCGTGGTAGTTCTGCTTAAGGTGTCTGCTAGAGAATTTTCTTTTCCTGGTACAAATCTGGCCTGAAGTTGAATGTTGAGATTCAGGGCCACATTCCACAGGTCCATTGCCATCCGGCATAGAGGATATGAATGTGTACCTCCCTGTTTGTTGATGTACCACATAACTGTGGTATTGTCGGTCCTTATCAGCAGATGACCCTGTTGAAGGAGTGGTCTGAATGCCTGGATCGCATGTTTCACTGCCAGCATCTCCTTTAGATTTATGTGTAGATTCAGCTGGTCTTGGGTCCATAGGCCTTGAATACACTTGTCCACCATGTGTGCCCCCATCCTAGGTCTGAGGTGTCCGTGGTGATGGTCTGGCTTGGATGAGGTTTGTGGAAAGGCAAGCCTCTGTTCCACTGACAGGCCTGAGCCCACCACAGGAATTCTTGCTTCAGGCATGGAATTATTAGAATCTGGGCTTCTAGACTGTGCTTGTGTTGAGACCATACATTCCTTAGGTACCATTTAGCTTTCTCATATGCAGCCTGGCATGTGGAACCAATATTATGCATGATGCCATGTAGCCCAGGGCTTGCAGGACTTTCCTTGCAGTAAGCCGAGTTTGTGTTGTTAATGTCATGAAGTAGGCTGGTAGTTGCTTTTGTTTTTCTTCTGTGAGAAAAGCCATCTGAGTTGATGTATCCAGTTCTGCACCCAAGAATGTTATCCTTTGGGATGGTACTAGTCTTGACTTTTGCATGTTGACTGTGTATCCCAAGGCTTGCAGCAGTTGTATGACATTTTCCAAATCTTTTGTTAATTTTGCCTTGTTGTCTGCTTGTATTAGGCAGTCGTCCAGGTATGGGTAAATTTGAATTCCCTGAAGCCTGCAATGAGCAATTACTGATGCCAGGCATTTCGTGAATACTCTGGGCGCAGTAGATAAGCCAAAAGGCAATGCTGAGAATTGATAATGCTCTGATCCTGCAAGAAATCTGAGGTGTCTTCTGCAATCTGGTCGTATAGGGACGTGCAGGTATGCCTCCTTGAGATCTAGAGTCACCAGCCAAGACTCCTTGCCCAGCATGGGAAGAAGCTGCTGGAGGGTCAGCATTTTGAATTTTGGAACAATGAGGTATGTGTTCAGTGCGGACAAGTCTAGAATAGGTCTCCATTGATTTTCTTTTCTTGGTACAAGGAAAAGCCTGGAGTAAAATCCTTGGCCTTGTTCCATAGGTGGTACCTCTTCTATAGCTCTCATCCTTAGTAAGTTGTTGACTTGTCTTAGAGCGTCTGTTTTTTGGCTTGGTGGTAGGTTTGGCATTCCTCTCTTTTTTGGTAGAGTGTGGAAGTGAAACCTGTGGCCCTTGTCTATTGTTTGTAAAGTCCATTTGTCTCCTGTAATGTAATGCCAGTTGTCGGAGAATAAGGCTAGCTTTCCGCCCAAGGGTACTTCCAGTTGTTCCCTGGTAGGCGGAACTAGAGCCAAGTCATTGTGTCTGACCTGTGGAAGTGGTTGAAGTTGAATCTGTGGCAGTATTTCTCTGGTTGGTAGGTTGCCACTGACGTTCCCTGTAGGCACCCCTAGATTGACCTCTGCCTCTGGGGCGTCTTATTTCTGCCTCTCTGCGCTCTGGAGTTGTCTGGAAAGGACCAATTCTTCGAAGGCCAATTTCGGCTAAACCTCGGAGGTTGGACCTGTAAGAAATCCTTGACTGTTTGGACAGATTTTGCTTTTTCTTCCACCTTCTTTAGAACCTCCTGTGCAGGGCAGCCAAACAAACTTTGTTTCTCCATGGGAGCATCTAGGAGTTTTGACTTAACATGGTCTGGTAAGGATTGTTCTTTTAACCAGGCATGCCTTCGAATCACTGTTCCAGTCATAGCTGATCTAAAGGAAGCCTCCAGTGCATCATAGCCACATTTTAAGGAATGGTTACTGACCTGCTGAGAGTTATGTACCAAATCCTGAAGGGACTTGCGATCTAAAGGTTCAGGAGAAGACAGTTTTTTGTTTATCTGGTCTAACAAAAATTCCTGGTACTGAATCATGTGAAATTGCTGGCCGAAAGAGTAGCAGAAGTATAAACCTTTTTACCCCATCTCTCTAATGCTCTAGATTCCCTTTCAGAGGGAAGAGGGTTTTTGGCAGAGGCAGCTGCCACACCTTTAGGGCCCTGTGAAATGGTTTCAGGGTCTGCAACAGGAGCCTTATACAAATGGTAATGTGTGTCCGGGACCCTGTAATATCTGTCTGGTTTGGCAGGGGCCGGAGGAAGAGAATCAGGGGCAGTACAGGCATCATTATATGCATCATCAACAACTGTTAGTACTGGCGGAATGGCTAAAGGCCTATGCTGTGGTAAGTGTAAAAAGGTCCTAAGCCTTTTCCTTGAATCTGAAAAATCCTGGCCCTGCCATTGGAAGTGTTCTCTCATAGCATGCAAAGTTTCCCCAAATGAAAATTCTTCAGGAGGAGAAGCAGAAGGAATGGAGTCTTCTGCATCAGAATCCTCATAAGGAGAATATGGGCCTTCGTGAGGGTCTGAAATGTCTGAGTCATCCGAGGAGTAATCTGTAGAGACAGGTTCCGGGGGTTCAGTCCTAGGCCTCTTGTCTGGAGGGGGCTGAGAGGCCCTGTCTGGGTGAGGTTGGGATCCCCTGATCAAAGAAATGAGATCTTCAGCCAGGCTGAGCATTTGGGAACTAGAGGTAGGCCTATGTGAAGGAGTTTTAGCAGATAAGGCCTTAGAAGATTTAGCTGCTTTAGCCCTGGCAAAAGCCTTGATAGACATAGAATCAGGGGGTCTAGCAGCCCCACGTGCAGGGGTAGATATGTCTAAAGGAATAGTGTCTGACAAATCCTGGGTGCCTGCTTCTGTAGCAGTAAATTCAGTAGCAGATTCAGCCATGCTCTGTGAGGCCTCGGCTATCGGAGGCATGCTTTCGGCCGAAGGAAGAACCGGGGGATCGGTTTCAGCCGAAACCGAGACACTCGCGGTTGGCCTAACCGTGGTTTCAGCCGAAACCGCGGCGAGTGTCGGTCCTTTTCCTTGCGTTTTTAGCTAATTGAGTAGTCGGAGTCTCCGACGGCATTTTGTATGCAAAAGCGGGACCAAAAAACTCCTCTGCAAACTCCGACCGACGTCTAAGTGTCCGTCGGTTGAAGGAAGCACAGGCTGGACAAGCTGATACGTCGTGGTCTGGGCCTAAGCAAGGAAGGCAGTAAGAGTGGAAATCCTTATGAGGTATTTGTTTCCCACAAGTTAAACAATTATTTACTTTGTCTGACATCGGCTGAGGCAAGAAAGAGTCCCCAACGGGGTACTTAGCTTTTTAGAAGTCTTCGGTAGTAGAAATCTCTGGATCTGACAGACCGGCACTTGCGAACAGCTTCTGCTTCGGGCACCGCACGGCAAGAAAGACTGAGGAAAATGGCGTCGGCTGATGCCTTTATACCCAATAAACAGCAGCTATGACGTCGGGTGAAGTGCGACATCAGCCGAGGCCAGACCCAGACTTTGGAATCCGGCCAACCGAAGGGCTGCCTGAGGCAGGGCAACCCATATGTTAGGACTGCAGATGCATCCTTGAAGGACATCAGTGCTGTCTTAGCCAAAAATGAGTCACCAGCAAGATTTTTGGTCAGTCCTGCCGAATTTTGAGCAGGACTTTTGGTATTAGTGGAAGGGGAGGGAATGCATACAGAAAAGTACGGATGTGTACATTGACCATTAATATAGATGTTCAAGTGTATTCACTGTTGCAGTCATCACCTGTGGGCTATCCCTGTTGCGATAGCCCTTGGCCGGCCCGAATACCAGTTTAAATGTTTTTCTGCGCTGGCTGCTATTGCTTGCTGACAAACATCGTCGTCAGTGCTATAAAGCAAGGGAACCACCATTACATCAGTTTTTCTTGCCCTAACCAGTCGGAAGCCCAAGTAAATAGGGTAAAGTGGTCCTGGTGGCTAAAAGCCACTGTGGGAAGCTTATGTCTGTCTAAAGAAAGAAGATATAACGGGGAATGAGGGACGGAAACCAGGACTGCAACAGTGAATACACTCGAACATCTACAATTATGCTGTGTACACAAATGTACTATGTTCTTCATATTTCACTGTTGCAGTCTTCACCTGTGGAAGGATTCCCAAAGCTGAGGAGATGGGTGGTAGGATTAGTAACAGACCTAGGCATGGGTCAGCAAGCCCTGCAGAACTGCAGAAGCAAACCCTGCCCTAGCCTTAGAAATAGAGGTAGGTGGTAATGCTTGGTAAAGGTATGGACAGAAGTCCAGGTGGCAGCTTCCAGGATGTCCCTGGTGGGATCTCCTCTGAGGAATGCTGTGGAAGTGGAGGCTGCCCTAGTGGAGTGGGTTCGAATAGACTTGGGGGGGGGGGGCATGTAATCTGCAGCAGAAATGGATATAGTGTGATATAAATTTGGAAATGGTTTGCTTGGAAATGGGCTTCCCCTCTGCCCTTGGAGAAAATCTGACAAGTAGTTGGTCTGTTTTCCTGAAGGGTTTAGTATGGTCCAGATGGTATCTGAGCTGTATGTGCACATCTACTGAGTGCAAACTTCTTTCTCCCTTGTTTTGAGGGTCAGAAAAGAAGGTGGGTAGATGTATGGCCTGGTTGAGAGTCACATTAGATACCACCTTGGGCATAAAAAAGGGATTAGTCCTTAGGGAGACCCTGTCTGCATGGAAAAGGATGAAGGGCTCAATGGCCATCAGTGCCTGAAGTTTTGAAACCCTTCTGGCTGAGGTTATAGCTAGGAGAAAAGCAGTCTTCCAGGAGAGGTATCTTAGTTCTGCTGAACCAGCAGGTTCGAAGGGTGATAAGGTTAGTTTTTCCAAAACATAATTCAGGTCCCAGGGCTGTCATGGGTAACCACCTTGGAGGTCTGATATTAGAAGCCCCTCTCAGGAAGTGTTTTATCAAAGGATGGGAGAACAGGGGCTGATCTGTATCAAAATGAGCTGAAATGGCTGAGGTGTGGATTTGAAGAGAAGGAGAGGTCACTATTAAGTAGCTCCGCTAGGTAGTCCAGGATAAGAGGGGATGGCAGGTTGTCAGGTATTGCCCCCTCTGGACTGGCTCCAGGAGCAGAATCTTTTCCACTTTCCTGCGTAAGATTTTCTGGTGCTGGGCCTTCTGGCCTCTGTGATGATGTTTAGGACCGGTTTGCTTAACAGGGGCCCCTTGTTTGCTTTTAGTGCGTTAGCCATGCTGATAGTTTGAGAGTCTGCAAGTCTGGGTGCAGCATCCCCCCCACCTGAGTCAACAGGTCTGAGATCAGGGGAAGCTGCCTGGGAGGCTGTAAGGTTAGGCTGCGCAATAAGGGGTACTAATGCTGTCTGGGCCAATCTGGAGCAATGAGGATGGTCTTTGGTCTCTCCTCCCTTATCTTGATCAGTACCTTGGGAATAAGAGGAAGAGGAGGGAATGCGTACACAAAGAGGGCACTCCAGCAGAAGGTCAAGGCATCCAACTTCCACGTTAGGTGGTGATACTCCCTAGTACAGAATTTTTTCAGCTGATGGTTGAGATGAGAAGCAAAGAGACCTCTGGAGTCCCCCCACTCCGGAGTGATTTGTAAAAAGATTTTTCTGTGGAGCTGCCATTTGTGGAGGTCCAGTAAGGATGTTGTTGATCCCTGGGAGGTATTGGGTATTAGGTGTAGTCCCATGGAAGAGGCTATCAGCCAGAGGTTCATGGCTAGCCTGTATAGAGGGTAAGATTGGGTCCCTCCCTGTTTTTTGATGTACCACATTATTGTGGTGTTGTCTGTTTTGATAAGGACAACCCCTGGCTTGAGATGGGGTTTGAAGGATGTCATAGCCTTGTGTACTGCCATCATTTCCTTACGGTTGATGTGTAAGGGAAGGTGCTGGGCATCCCAAAGACAGTACAGTTGTGTACACTTACCATAAATGTAGATGTTCGAGTGTCTTCACTGTTGCAGTCATGACTGTAGGGTTCTCCCCTGCCGGCAGGCAGTCCTCGGTCGGCCAGAATCCCAAAGTCTGGGTCCGGCGTCGGCTGTTCAGCCATGCTCCCTGACGTCAGAGCGCCAGGAGTACAAAGCTGACAGCCGACGCCATGTTCTCCAGTTTTTCTTGCCCCAGATGTCAGGAGTTCCAAAATGAGTAAGGTCCCATACCCTTTGCAAATGCACCTCAGAAGAAGGGTGAAAAAAGGAACCACACAAAAGAAAAAATAAGAGGGGACAGGAGGGAGGGAAACCCGGACTGCAACAGTGAAGACACTCGAACATCTACATTTATGGTAAGTGTACACAACTGTACTATGTTCATCGTGTTTCACTGTCGCAGTCATGACTGTAGGATAGAATCCCAAAGCAGAATGAAAGGGAGGTGGTCATAAAGTAGAGGGGGCGGCTAAAAGGCCCTGCAAGACTGCAGAAGCAAAGCCTGCCCTAGACTTAGAGTAGAGAGGTAGATTGTAGTGCTTGGAAAAAGTATGCACTGAACTCCAAGTTGCAGCTTCCAAAATGTCTTTGGTGGGAACTCCCCTGAGGAAGGCAGCTGAAGTGGCAGCAGCAGTGGTAGAGTGAGTCCTTATACTCCCCTGGGATTTGCTTTCCATGGTGTGAATAGCAAAATCTGATTCCATGGGCAATCCATTTAGAAATGGTCTGTTTTGAAATGGCTTTACCTTGGGAACTTGAAGCATAAGAAACAAACAATTGCTCGGATGTCCTTGGTTCTGTCCAGGTAAAAACGTAGTTGTCTGTGTACATCCAAGGAATGTAAGATCCTTTCCCCTTTATTTTGAGGAGTGGGGAAAAAAGTTGGCAAGTGAATAGTTTGATTAAAAGCCACTTTGGAAACCACCTTAGGCATGAAAGTAGGATTAGTCCTTAAAGACACCCTGTCTTGATGAAAAATAATATAAGGTTCCACAGCCATAAGAGCTTGCAACTCTGAAACTCTCCTGGCAGAGGTCAGAACTAACAGGATGGCTGTCTTCCAAGATAAAAACTTGATGTCAGATGTGGCAGCAGGCTCAAAAGGAGGTAAGGTGAGCTTTTCCAAAACATAGTTGAGATCCCAAGCAGGAATGGGAGGAGATCTAGGGGGCCTTAAGGTTTTAGCTCCTCTGAGAAACTGTCTCATGAGCTGGTGGGAAAAGATTGGAGGGTCTGTATTATAATGAGCAGAAATAGCAGAGGCATGTATATTTATGGAAGAGAAAGAGAGACCCTTATGTAAGAGGTCTGTCAGGTAAAGTAAAATCAGAGAAATGTTAGGAATAAGAGGATCAGAATCCTGAGCCTGCATCCAGGAACATCTTTTTCCATTTTCCTGTATAAGATTTTCTAGTGCTAGGACGTCTGGCTTCTAAAATGACATCCATAACCTACTTGGGTAGGAGAGAATGAATCAAAGACCCTGGATTAACCAGGCCGCCAGGCTGAGAGTTTTGACATGGGAGTGTAGAACCTGACCCTGGTGTTGGGACAGAAGGTTCGGAGTCTGTGGTAAATCCCAAGGGGGCTCCAGACAAAGGTGTTTCAGTGTTGGGTACCAAAACTGTCGAGGCCAATTTGGGGCCAGCAAGATTATCATCTTGGGCTTGTCCTGTTTGATCTTTAATAATACCCGTGGAAGAAGATGAAGAGGAGGAAAGGCATATCCCGAGAGGTTTCTCCAACTGAATGATAGTGCATCCACTTTCCAAGCTTGTTCGTGGAAAGTCCTGGTGCAAAAAATCTGTAGTTGATGATTGAGTTGGGATGCAAAGAGGTCTATGTGAGGACAACCTCAGACTGCTGTAATCATCTTGAATATTTCGGTGTCCAGCATCCATTCGTGTGGGTCCGAAAAGTTTCTGATCAGACTGTCTGCCAGGAAGTTTTGCTTCCCTGGTAGAAACTGAGCTTGAAGGTCCAGATTGCAAGCTAGAACTGTGTTCCAAAGATCCATGGCTAGTCTGCAAAGGGGATAGAAATGAGATCTCCCTTGCTTGTTTATGTACCACATAACTGTGGTACTGTCTGTCCGTATCAGTAGTTGTTCTGGTTGTAGAAGATTCCTGAAGGCCAATAGAGCTTTCTGAACGGCTAACATTTCCTTTAAATTGATATGCAGGTGCTTCTGATCCTTTGTCCAAAGGCCCTGCAGACACTTGCCCTGAAAATGGGCTCTCCATGCATAATCTGAGGCGTCCGTGGTTAGTATCTGAGTGGCCGGAGGCAGACAGAAGGGTTTTCCTTTGTTTAGAGTACATGCCTTGGACCACCAAAGGAATTCCTTTTGAAGACAAGGCAGGATGCAGATCAGTATGTCTAAACTGTGGCAATGCTGAGACCATACACTTTTTAGGTACCACTGTATTTTCCTCATATGTAGTCTTGCATATGGTACGGGAAGGATGCAGGAGGCCATGTAACCCAAAGCCTGCAGGAATCTCCTTGCAGATAGCCGAGTTAAAGTTGCCAAGGTTCTGAAAATTGAAGCCAGCTGTAATTGTTTTTCGTATATCAGAAATGCCATCTAGGTTATTGTGTTTAGAGAAGCGCCCAGAAAATTATCTGTTGTGAGGGTGTCAAATTTGACTTTATGTTTACAGTGAATCCCAGGAACTTGAGAAGATTCTGAACAAACTCTAGATGCTGGAGTAAGACGTCCTTGCTGTCTGCCTGAATAAGACAGTCGTCCAGATAAGGGTAAATTTGAATTCCCTTGAGTCTGCAATAAGCTACTACTGGAGCCAGGCATTTGGTGAAGACCCTGGGAGCAGTAGATAATCCAAAGGGCAGCACAGAGAATTGATAGTGCCTCGATCCGGCCTTGAACCTGAGGTATTTTCTGCGTTCCTGCCCGATGGGAATGTGTAAATATGCCTCCTTTAAATCCAAAGTTACCATCCATGCATTTTTGGTCAGCATTGGAAGTAGCTGCTGTAGAGTAAGCATCTTGAATTTTGGTATCTCTAGAAAAGTGTTCAAGACTGACAGATCCAGAATGGGTCTCCATGAATTTTGCTTCCTGGGGACTAGAAAGAGCCTTGAGTAAAAACCTTGTCCCATCTCTGAAAGTGGAACTAGTTCTATGGCTTTCATAGCCAAGAGAGCTTCCACCTGGTTTAAGGCCTCTGACCATTGATGTTTTGGAAGATCTGGCCATCCGCTTGGCCTTGGTAGGGTATGAAAATGGAATTTGTAACCTCTTGAAACCACATCCAGAACCCACTTGTTTTGGGTGATACGAGTCCAATCTAGGTGAAAAAGAGAAAGTTTTCCTCTGAGAGGGGCTTCCAGGCAAAAAGTTCCTGCAGCCCAACAGAGGGAGTCATTGAGTCTGTTTCCTATGAGCTTGCGACCTGTCCTCTCCTCCCCTAGGGGTGGAAGCAGTCCACTGTCTTGGTCTATAAGAGGCTTGCATTTGAGGCCTTCCTCAGGAGCGTCTGTATCTACCCCTCTGAGGCCTGTCTGAATTGGGAAAGGACCAATTTTTTGTAGGCCTATTCCTACTAAATCTGGGTGGCTGTACTTGTAAGAAATCTTTAACTGTTTGCATGGATTTTGCCTTGTCCTCCATCTTTTTAATCACCTTCTCAGCTTTAGATCCAAACAAAACATTATGCTGAACAGGAGCATCCAATAATTTAGCTTTTACTTGATCTGGCAAATTTTGTTCCTTTAACCATGCATGCCTTCTAATTACTGTGCCAGAGGCAGCAGCCCTACAAGAAGCCTCCAAGGCATCAAATCCACAGTGTAAACCATGCTTCCCAACTTGTTCAGTGGCATGCATTAAGTTATGTAATTCCTTATCTGCACAGGCGGAAATGGAAGTTAGCTTTTGTTTTAAAACAGACAGGAGAAATTGCTGGTATTTCAGCATATGAAACTGACAGTTTAAAGCCCTAATAGATAAAGTAGCAGAAGTGTACACTTTTTTGCCCCATCTTTCTAAAGATCTGGAATCCTTCTCAGTGGGAATGGGGTTTTTAGCAGAAGCGGCCTTAACGCCCTTAGGACCCTGAGAAATGGTTTCAGGGTCAGCAGAAGGGTTCTTGTATAAAAACTGGTGGGAATCAGGAACCCTATAATATCTGTCTGGCTTAACAGGAGCTGGAGGAAAAGAGTCAGGAGTTAAGTTAGCCTCCGAAAAAGCATCATCCACAATATCCAAAATAGGAGGAATAACCAGGGGTCTATGTTGGGGAAGAAGAAGAAAATCCCTTAGTCTTTTCTTAGATTCCGAATACTCCTGTCCTTCCCAGTGGAAATGTTCCCTCATTTCATGCAAAGTTTCCCCAAAAGAGAAATCCTCAGGGGGAGAAGCTGAAGGAATGGATTCCTCAGCATCAGAATCCTCATAAGGAGGGAAAGAATATTCCTGGTCAGAAGAAGAAACTGAAGAAACAGAAGCCTGATCAGAGGAGTCATAATAAACTTCCTGCCTTGGCCTTTTATCTGGAGGGGGATGTGAACCCCTAATCATAGTAAGTAAGTCCTCAGCCATCTTAAGTAACTGTTTCTGAGACTTGGGAGCCGGATCAGAAGAGGCCTGGGCCGTAGTCTTTGATTTGGAAGGAGTCTTTGCCTTTGTCTTTAGCTTTGTCTTTATTAGAAGCTGAGTAGGCCTGAAAACCCCTTCGGAAGCCGGTACCTGCACAGCGGCTCCGGACCCATCCGAAGGAGCATCGTCCGACGGTCCTGCAACAGAAATATTCAAAGGCCTAGTTGGCTCCTCGTGGGAGTCCGTTTCGGCTATCGGTTCCGAAATGGTCAACGACAGGGGCTGCAAAAGTGCCTCACTGACGACGGCCGAACCTGAAGCTGGCTCTGCTTGTACGATATTGTCTGATTTGGACCTTGGAGGCCTGTCTTTGTCCTTGCGTCGTTTGTGAGCTCCGGGTAGCCGGAACCGTATCCGACGACATTTTGTAATTAACACGCCTACTGAAGTAATGAAATGCAAAATCGTACCTTCGTTTAATTGTACGTTGATTGAATCTAGCACAAAACCGACAACTAGCTATGTCGTGGTCAGGGCCTAAGCAAGGAATACAGTAAGAATGAAAATCCTTACGAGGTATTTGCTTCCCACATGAAATACAATTATTAACTTTTTCTGACATCGGACTGGAGCAAGAAAAAGGTTTCCCCAATGGGGTACTTAGCTTTGAGTAGGATAAGAAAGTTTTCGGACTGAAGTTTGTTTAGAAAAAATTGTCAGGAGTCAGCCGACCGGCACTTGCGAACTGCTATCACCGCACGGCAAGAAAGACTGGAGAACATGGCGTCAGCCATCAGCTTTGTACTCCTGGCGCTCTGACGTCAGGGAGCATGGCTGAACAGCCGACGCTGGACCCAGACTTTGGGATTCTGGCCGACCGAGGACTGCCTGCCGGCAGGGGAGAACCCTACAGTCATGACTGCAACAGTGAAACACGATGAACATCTTGGGTGCACCTGCCTTCTGTGTGTGCGCCTCAAGCTATGTCTGAGCTGTCAGTGGTCACAGTCTGCCTGGTTGGGTGGAGGGTGAAGGAAAGACCCTTGTTCTTGGCACAAGTCCCTGCCCACCAGAGAAACTTGGCCCTGATACAGGGGATCAGAGGGAGAGAGGTCACTAGAGGTTGAGAGTGCTGACACCAAAGGTTCTTTAGATACCACTGAAGTTTTCTCATGTGAAGCCTGGCCACAGGAATTAGAAGGATGCAAGATGCCATGTACCCCAAGGCTTGCAGGACCTTTCTTGCAGTGAGGTGAATTCTGGAAGCCAGCTGGGTGAAGTAGAGAGGCAGAAAGCTCTGCTTTTCTGGGGACAGGAAGGCCATTTGGGATGCTGTGTACAGCAGTGCTCCCAATAAAATGATCTTCCTGGAGGGTGTTTGCTTTGATTTCTTCTCGTTGATGGTGTACCCTAAGGAGATTAGAAGGGTTTTCACAAAGAGGAAGTCCTTGAATAGCTTTTCATTGCACTCTGAATGAGGCAGTCATCCAGATAAGGGTAAATCTGTAGATTGTTCTGTCTGCAAAAGGCTATGGCCAGGGCTAAGCATTTGGTGAATACCATGGTAGCAGAAGATAAGCCAAAGGGTAGCGCAGAGATCTGAAAGTGTTGTGAGCCTGCTCTGAAGTGAAGGAATTTCCTGCGGGATTCTGTTATGGGGATGTGGAGGTAGGCATCTTTTAGATCTAGGGTAACTAAGCAGACATTCTTTGTCAGCATAGTCGGCAGCTGCTGCAAAGTTAGCATTTAGAATTTGGGGACCACCAGAGAGATGTTCATAATGGATAGATCCAGGATAGGGCATCAAGTGCCCTTTTTTCTGGGAACAAGGAATAGTCTGGGATAAAAGCCTTTGCCCATTTGATCTGAGGGGACAAGTTCTACTGGCCCTTGGGATACGAGAGTTTAGACTTGTTGCAATGCCTCTGCTCACTGATCTGGAGGGAAGTCTGGGTACCCTCTTGGAATTGGGAGTTTGTGGAAGGACAATTTGTATCCATAAAAAGTGATCTTTAAGACCCATTGGTCCTTAGTTACAGAAAGCCAATTTTCTTTGCAGAAGGAGAGCCTTCTTCCTAGTTTTCAGTGACTGAAAAGAGGGCGGGAGGAGAGGGAGTCATTGAGAGTTTTTGCCATAGAGGGATGGCTTAGAACCCTCTTGCCTTTGGAGCGGAAGTGGTCCACTGTTTGGTTTTCTACTGTCCCTGGGATAGGAGCCTGGGTGTTCTGTCCCTGCAGGGCTTACCTTGCCCCTGTCTGCTAAGTGCAAGAAAGGACCAGTGTTTTGAGGGAAAATTCCTGCTGAATCTAGGAGGTTGTACCTGAAAGAAATCTTTTACTATTTGCATATATTTTGCTTTGTCTTCCATCTTTTTAAGCACCTCTTCTGCTTTTACTCCAAACAAGCGGTCCTTATCCAAAGTGCATCAATTAATTTAGATTTGACATTATCAGGGAGAGGTTGTTCCTACAACCATGCATACCTCCTAATGAGAGATCCTGACACTGCTGCCCTGCTTGAGGCTTCTAGGGCATCATATCCACAGTGTAATGAGTGTTTGGCCACTTGACAAGTAGAGTGCAGTAAAAATGCTAACTCTTTCGAATTGGCACAGTCAGGAAAAGTTGAAATCTTTTGTTTTAATAGTTCCAAAGTGTCTTGTTGATATTTTAACATGTGGAACTGACAGTTGAGTGCTCTGATGGCCAAGGTTGCAGAGGTGTATACTTTTTTACCCAATCTGTCCAGAGCTCTGGAATCCTCGTCAGAATTAATAGGATTCTTTGCAGAACTAGCCTTAGCTCCTTTTGGTCCCTGTGTAATGACTTCTGGGTCTGCAGCTGGATTTCTGTAGAGGTATTTGTGAGAATCCGTACTCTAATACCAGTCAGGTTTACTGGGTGGGAGGGCGTCAGGAGCTAAGCTGGATTCATGGATGATATCATCCATCACCTATAAAGGGGATGGCCAAGGGTCTGTGCTGGAGCAGGCCTAGAAACTCTCTTAGTCTTTTCTTAGACTGAGGGAAGTCCTGGGATTCCCAGTGGAAATGTTTACGGAGGGTGTGAAGGGTTTCCCCAAAGGAAAGATATTCTGGTGGAGAGGCAGAAGGAATGGATTCCTCTGCATCCGAATCCTCATAAAGAGTCAGAGGTTGTTGTTAATCTTCAAAATCTGAATAATCAGATTTCTCATAATTCTGTTCTGTCAGTATTTCAGGAGAAGGGTCTCTCTTCTTTTTAGAAGTTGTGGCCAGACTAACCCTGATAAGGGAGATAAGATCCTCCGTCATTTTAAGCATTTGAGCTTGGGGTGGTGGAGCAGGAGTAAGATGGTGGCTAGCAGTAGATTTCCTGAGTGGCCTTGCTTCTAGGCCTAAGAGTATCCATCAGTCTGAGAGAAATGGTAGTCAGAGAAGACGTCTTTTTTTGTCTAGATTCGGTAATGCGAAAAGCCTCCACGGAAGCCGGTGCCTGCGTCACAGCTCCGGACCAAACCAAGGCAAAGACCACCAAAGGCTCGGAAGACGAAGAAGATTTCTGTGGCATACCGGACTCCGAAATGGTCTCGGTACAGGCCTGAGAAGGTATCGTATCGGGTATCAGGGGCTGTGAAGGCGCCTCACTGAATTCCGGAGAACTGACTACCTGCTTAGCGGTAGAGTTGTCTGAAGGCTTAGCCTTGTGTGGTCTTGTCTCTATATTTATGTTTTTTTCAAATGTCTACAGATTGTTGGCTGATAGAAACCATTTCAGAATGCGAAGACGGAAGATGAAAATACCTGGCTACAATAAGAGCTCTACGACGAATGGAAGTCTCTGTGGGGATTTGCTTTCCACAGGCGAGACAATTAACTTTTTTGGACATCGGTTAGTGCAAGAAAAAAGGATCCTCAATCTCGTATTTAGCTTTACATGTTTGCAGCTGTAATTCAAACTCTGGTAGCGACCAACCAGCACACTTGCGAACTGCTTCGGCTACGGGCTCCACGGCAAGAAAGACTGGTGTAATGGCATCGGCTGCCTTGCTTTACAGCACCGACGACCTGACGTCAGTCAGCAAGTGACAGCAGCCGACGCAGAAAAACATCGACTCTGGTAATCGGGCCGGCCAAGGGCTACCATAGCAGGGATAACCCACAGGTGATGACTGCAACAGTGAAACACGAAGAACATCATCCCCCTCCTTGAGAAAGGGAGGGTGTACACTTTCCAAGCTAAAGGACTAAGGACTCTGGCACAAAATCTTGGGAAGTTGTCTGTACAGAGGGAAGGCAAACAGGTCTAATTTCAGAGTACCCCAATTGTGGACTATGTCCAGGAACACATCCCTGTGAAGCATCCATTCATGGGATTAATTTCAGGATCTGCTCAGCGAGTCCACCACAAGGTTTATTTTGGAGGGGAAGTAAACCACCTGACTGGTCATGTTGGATTTTTCCAGACAGTCCCACACTAGTAGGGCCAACATGCAAAGGAGATAGGATTTGGTCCCCTCCCCTCCACCCGTTTGTCCACATACCAGAGCACACTCATGTTGTTTGTGAACAACTTCAGTGGACCTAGGCAAAAAAAGTGGTCTGAAGGGCCAGGAACAATGCTCTGATTTCCCTTATGTTCATATGGTCCTTTTTCTGGGAGGGGGACCACTTTCCTTGGACAATGCGCTTTATCATGATTGTGCCCCATGTCGTGTCTGAGACATCTGTGTAAATTTCTTGGACTGGATCCAGAGGGTGGAGAGGTAGTCCTGGATTTAGGCTTACCTGTTGAGACCAGCAGAGAATTTCCTTTTCAAGCAAGCGATCGGAGGGGGGGGGGGGGGAATGCGAATGTTAGGTCTAGACAGATCTGAGGAACCATTGTAAAGAAACTCTTAGTATGACTGTCTGAATTCTACACCAGAGGAAAATGTTGTCTTGGGTTGGAGATAGGGAAGACTTTTTTGTAATTTACAGTGAACCCCAGGTTTTCCAGTAGAGAAATGGTAGATGTCATGTAGTCCTATCTCGCCTCCATTATTACGTGTGGGTTCAGAGCTGATCCTCAACTCTGACTTGGCAGCTTTTAGAAAGCCTGAAAACTTCTGATTGGCTCGTGGCTAGGAGGTATCTCATGGTGCATGAGCACATTCCCCAGATCTCGTTTGCTGCATCTTCAGTCGGAAGCTTCTTTTGGTTGGCAGTGGCTAAGTGATTCCATTTTATTATTATTACTGCGTATTGGGAGTATTTTGCTTCTAGTGAAGTTTTTCTGTCAGTCTATTGCGGACAGTCTTTATTGTGATTACCGATTTGTGTCTTTAACCGGATTTGACCTTATTGTCATTTTTTTAAAAAATCTCTTGCGCCTGTTGGCAGTTTCTGTGTGGTAGCCCATGAATGTGTATTTTTTCTTGGCTAGACCGTTTCAGGTTCTAGTTTGTCCCAGTTTCTTTTCTTGCACTAGGTTCATTTAAGTTAAAGAACCTAGTAACCCCCTTTTTTTTTATTTTGTGGGTGATAGGGCTACATCTGGTTAGTTAGAGGATCTAGTTCCTCTCTTGTTGTGTGAGTGTGTTGGTTTTCCTCTACTGCCATTATGTCTAAGGAGCCTAAAGAACACAAACAGTCAGGCTTTAAAAAGTATATTAAATGTTCGCAAAAAAAATGTCCATCACTGATGGACATAGCGTCTGTGTCTACTGCTTAGGGGCCACACATCTACAAGAAACTTGTCTTTTCTGCCATTCTTTCAGCCCTAGAGCACTCCAGGAAAGGAAGAATAAGCTGATTTTGAAAGGCATGTTGAAGCCTTCCTTCGAGGAAGACCTAGCCAGTTCTTCCTCCTCTGCTAGGTCGCATTCATCCAGGAAGGATAAGGGCAAGACCTCTAAACGGCCTTCTCAGGCCCCAACATCTGCCTCTGAACCTCCACAGAAGTTACCAAAATCGGGGTTGGTCTCTGTCTCTTCGGCTCCACAGTCTTCGGGGCCGATTGAGATTTTGGACATAGACCCATCAGTATCAGCACCAAGTGTTTCGGCGCCGATCACTAGCGGTCCTCTTCGGAGCTGGTCAACGGATATTCCACCTGTCTCCCCTACTCTAAAAATCGCCTATATTGCAGAGAACGAGGTCTCCCACACTGTCCTCCAGATCCTCCAGGAGTCTATCTGAAGAAGACATCGAGAGAGTGGTGCTCAGACTCTTCAAGTCTTCGGCCTTTCCAAAAATTTTGTCAGCTCCGACCCATTCAGTCTCAGAGCCGACTCCTGCTACCGATCCTGCTCTCATTCCTCCTCCAACCCAGATGTGGCCTTTGGAGCTGATATTGGCGGTACCAACTACAGTGGTGTCCTCGGCTCCAACACCCTGTGTGGTTGTCTCAGAGCAGAGTTCCACTCCGACACACTCAGTGCCATCCGAAGTGTCTAGGGTCTGAAGCTCTTCGGTCGGCCCAGAGGGGACACTTGGAACCGAACTTCTTCAGTACCGATCCTCCCTCTTGGTGCATCGGCCCGAGTGAGCTCCGACTCTACATCGTTCTCGAAGCCGATCCTTTTGGAGCCATCGGCACCTATGCTCTCTTCAGAGCCGGGGCATCTTTCGGAGCCAGAGGAATCTGTCTTCATGAAGATGAGGAGCATGTTGGATAGTTTATCTGCCCCATGTAAAAGTACCGATGCTATACTCCCCCAAGCACCAACTAGAGTCTCAGCATTCTCTCTTCCCCAGGATGGCAGAGACCCACAGCCTCAGGACCCCCATTTGGGTGGCCCCGATTGTCCAAGACCTCCCCAGAGGACCCCGTTGAGGAGCCCCCTAGGGAGAGATCATGTAAGAGGAAGCATGTAGACTCCCCTGATGAGTCTCTCACATCTGACACTGACCACAATGAGTCGGAGAGGTCCCCTAAGTCGTCCTCTGAAGAGGTCTCCTTTGCAGACATTTTGGAAATCCTCCGGCAGAGAGGTGGCTGGCCCACCATTACCCCATCTGATGAGGAGTCAGTATACCTGAAGGCTTTCGGGTCTCAACCCTCAGCTTCATGGGTGTCTCCCCCATTTGATGAATTACTGGATCTTGTGAGTTAGAAAGCATGGCAGACTCCTGATGCCGTGGAACCGGCCAGGAGGCCGAATAAATTTCTTTCCGGCCCTAAAGACAAAGAATTTTTATCCAAGGGCTTACCTGTTGATGTCGTGGTGGTGGCGGTGGCCACGAAGAAGGAACTAGCAGAGACATCTTCTATCCATCTGCCCAATAAGGAATCCCGAATGATGGATAGGTACAGGAAGCGTATCTTCTCTTCAGCGGCTTTTACATTCCGATCGCTGAACTATCTATCACACTTTACAAGACTTCAAAGAGATCTCTTAAAGGAGTTAGGAGATACTCTTCAGGGTACCTCTACTGAAGCAGTCCCATCTACAGTGTCTACTCAGTTGCCTACCCTAACATCCATTGTGAACTCCTCCATGCGGCTGATCTCGTACGCAGCTGATGGTGCAAGTAGGGCGACGGGTTCAGGAGTTTCCTTAAGACACTCCAGGATGAGTCTATGCAACTTTGCTGAGCCTTTCAAGTCTACATTCACTAATGCCCCCGTGGAAGGATCCTCTCTTTTTGGACCCAAGGTGAAAGATCCTGCTCACACCTGAGCAGGAAGGAAAGACTTTCTCTGCCGTGGGAGTCTATTTTACCATTCCTTCTAGACCTTGCCCTAAAGGTCAGAAGAGCGGTAAAATGTGGTTCAAGAAATCACAGAGACCTTTCCAGGATACACAGGGTGATTCCTCCTTCAGAGGCAGGGGAGGAGGAAAGTGCAGTTGTGTACACTTACCATAAATGTAGATGTTAGAGTGTATTCACTGTTGCAGTCATTACAGTTGGGTAATCTGCTGGTACGTTGCCCTCAGCCAGCCTGATTAACAAAGTCTTGGGTCCTGCGTTGGTTGCTGTCCCTTCTTCCATGACTTCAGGTCGTCAGGGGTATAAAACATGCAGCCGACGCCATTACATCAGTTTTTCTTGCCCCATATGTCAGGTGCCCCCCAAATGGGGAGCAAATAAAATTAAAAACGCAAAAATATACCTCCAACCAAAAGCAAATACACCAAAAAGGCTTTTAAGCATTGTAAAAGAAAATAGAAGTATAGCCAGAGAAAATCAGGGGGCTGGAGGGAGGGTAACCAGGACTGCAACAGTAAATACACTTGAACATCTACATTTATGGTAAGTGTACACAACTGTACTATGTTCTTCGTGTTTCACTGTTGCAGTCATTACATTTGGATAGATTCCCAAAGCTATGGAGGAATTTATACAGCATTAGGACCAGCTATAAGGCCCTGCAAGACAGCAGTGGCAAAGCCAGCTCTGCATTTAAAGAAAATTGGTAAATGATAATGCTTGGTGAAAGTATGTACAGACCTCCAGGCAGCAGCTTCTAGAATATCCCTGGTAGGAACACCACTGAAAAAGGCTGCAGAAGTAGATGCAGCCCTGGTGGAATGAGATCTGATCCCCTGCGGGATAGGTTTTCCATGGTGCTTACAGCAGAAATTAATGCAATGGCTTATCCATTTAGAAATGGTTTGTTTTGGAATAGCCTTCCCCTCTGCCCCATCAGCAAATGCTACCAGCAATTGTTCAGATTTTCTTCAAAATTTAGTTCTGTCCAAGTAGAATCTAAGTTGTCTGTGCATGTCCAAGGAATGCAGAACCCATTCCCCTTTGTTCTGTGGAGTGGGATAGCAGGTTGGCAAATGAATGGACTGATTAAGAGCCACACTGGAATCCAACTTGGGCATGAAGGATGAAGGATGGATTGGTCCTCAGAGATACCCTGTCTGCATGAAAGATGATGAAAGGCTCCACTGCCATAAGGGCCTGTAATTCAGATATCCTTCTAGATGAAGTGATTGCTAAAAGGAAGGCTGCTTTCCAAGAAAGACATTTTAAGTCTACAGTAGCAGCTGGCTAGAAAGGAGGTAGCGTGAGCTGTTCCAAACCAAAGTTAAGGTCCCAGGCAGGGGTAGGAGCTCTCCTGGGTGGTCTCAAGTTCTTTGCCGTCTGAGATGCTGCTTGAGCAGGGGCTACGAAAAGAGGGGTGGTTCTGTGTTATAGTGAGCTGAAATAGCTGAAGCGTGGATTTTAATAGAGAAAAAAAGACAGGCCCTTGTGAAGCATCTCAGTTAAGTATTGCAACATCTGAGGTAAACTGGGCTCTGCTGTGCTGATCCCTAAAGATTGGTTCCAGGCACAGAATCTTTTCCATTTGTCAGCATAAGATTTTCTAGTACTAGGTCTTCTCGCCTCCAAGATGACATCCATCACAGGTTTGCTGAGGGATGCTAAGGGTGAATATAAGTGATTAGCCAAGCTGCAAGGTTCAATGTTGGGGGCTGAGGGTGCAGAATTTGGTTCTCCTGCTGTGACAGCAAGGAAGGTGTCTGAGGCAGGTGCCAGGGAGATATTTGTGAGACACTGCGCAGGAGTGGGTACCAGTGTTGGCGTGGCCAGTCTGGAGCAATCAAAATCATTCTTGGTTTGTCCTGTTTTAGCAGAACTTTGGAGAGCAGAGGCAGAGGGGGAAAGGCGTAGACTGATAGTTTTTCCAGCTGAAGGACAGAGCATCCACTTTCCAGGCTTTTGTGTGGGGAGTGAGTCCTTGTGCAAAATTTGTCCAACTGGTAGTTAGGTGCATTTGATTTGGGTTCCATTTGCAATGAATGCACTTCCATGCCAGGTGAGCCCCCCATGCATAGTCTGATGCGTCTGTAGTCAAGTGTTTGGGCAGCAGGAGGTAGTGTGAATGGCAGTCCCTTGTTTTGGTGGCAGGCCTCTGCCCACCATAGGAACTCCAGGCATAGGCAATGTATGATAGGAATCACTGTATCCAGGCTGTGACAATGTTGACTCCATCGACTTTTTAAGTACCAATGAAGTTTCCTCATATGCAGTCCTGCATATAGAATTAGAAGAATGCAGGAGGCCATGAACCCTAAGGCTTGCAGTATTTGTCTTGCAGATAGCAGGATTTTTGTGGCCACCTGTTTGAAGTAGGTTGTTAAATGAATTTGTTTCTCTGGCGTGAGGTAAGCCATCTGGGAAGCTGTATTCAAGCTTGCTCCCGGGAATATAATTTGTTGACAGGATACCAGGTGTGATTTCTTTTCATTTATGGTGTACCCCAGACAAGTTAGAACCCTTTGTACAAAGGCCAGATGATACAAAAGTAGGTCTTGGCTTTCTGCCTGAATTAGACAATCGTCCAGGTATGGATATATTTGAATATTTCTTTGCCTGCAAAATACAATAACTGAAGCTAGGCACTTTGTGAATACCCTGGGCACAGTAGATAAGCCAAAAGGCAATGCAGAGAACGGACAGTGTGTGTAGCCTGCTTTGAAGCGTAGGTATCTTCTGCAAGATTCCCTGATTGGGATGTGCAGGTATGCTTCTTTTAAAGCTATTGTTGCCAACCAGGCATCTTTGCCTAGCATAGGAAGTAATTGGTGAAGAGTCAGCATCTTGAATTTTGGAATCGTCAAAAAGGTGCTTAGAGTAGACAGGTCCAGGATAGGACGCCATGAATTGTCTTTTCTGGGTACCACAAAAAGTCTTGAGTAGAAACCTTGTCCTTTTTCCTCTTCTGTAATGGTGTCGGCTGCATGTTTTATACCGCTGATGACCTGGTGTCATGGAAGAAGGGACAGCAACTGACGCACAACCCAAGACTTTGTTAATCAGGCCAACTGAGGGCAACCTGCCAGCAGATTACCCAAATTTAATAACTGCAACAGTGAAAAGTACAGTTTTGTACCTACCATAAATGTAGATGTCCGATAGGTATGCATCTGCAGTCATAACATATGGGTTGTCCTGCCTCAGGCAGCCCTTCGGTCGGCCGGATTCCAAAGTCTGGGTCTGGCCTCGGCTGATGTCGCACTTCACCCAACATCATAGCTCCTGGGGTATAAAGGCATCAGCCGACGCCATTTTCCTCAGTGTTTCTTGCCCCAGATGCCAGGTGCCCTCTAGGAAGGCTAAATTTGGATAAAAGTAGTAAATTCCAAACAGTAGAAAGCAAAAAGTATATATACATAAATACATACAAACAAATACACCATAATAGATTCCCCCAGCTAGCTAAGAGAGGGGTAAGTACCCTAGGAATACCACATAGGGGAAGGCGGGTGGGTAATCCTGACTGCAGATGCATACCTATCGGACATCTACACTTATGGTAGGTACAAAACTGTACTATGTCCTTCAAGGATGCATCTGCAGTCATAACATATGGGTAGAATACCATAGCCAAACTGGGGGAGGAGGCACTAAGGTAATGATGGTGTAGTTAAGATCCCTTGTAAAACTGCAGTTGCAAAACCTGCTCGGGATCTGGAGTATAAAGGAAGATTGTAATGCTTGGCAAATGTATGCACGGAGCTCCAAGTAGCAGCTTCTAAAATGTCTTTGGTAGCCACTCCTCGTAGGAAAGCTGTAGTGGTGGCTGTGGCTCTTGTGGAGTGAGGCCTGATATTTTCAGGAGTTGTCTTTCCATGAAAAGAGTAGCAGAATCAAATGCAATTTCCTGTCCATTTTGAAATTGTCTGTTTGGAAATTGCTTTTCCTTGCACTCCTGTTGCATATGCTACCAGAAGCTGGTCAGTTTTTCTGCTCGTTTTAGTTCTGTCCAGACAGTAGCGCAGTTGTCTGTGTACATCCAAGGTGTGCAGTAGTTTTTCCCCCCTGTTCTGTGGGTTAGGGAAGAACGTAGGTAAATGAATAGCTTGGTTCAAGGATACCCTGGATACCACCTTTGGCATGAAAGTAGGATTGGTTCTCAGAGACACTCTATCCTGGTGAAAGATAAGGAAAGGCTGTACTGCCATTAATGCCTGTAACTCGGAAACCCTTCTTGCTGAAGTGATTACTAGAAGGAAAGCAGTTTTCCAAGATAAGAACTGTAAGTCTGCTGATGCTGCTGGTTCAAAAGGGGGAAGTGTTAATTTTTCCAGCACAAAATTGAGATCCCATGCAGGCAGAGGTGGTTTCCTTGGAGGTTTTACATTTTTGATCCCTCTTAAAAATTGTCTGAGGAGAGGGTGAGAGAAGATAGGAGGATCAATGTTGTACTCTGCTGAAATTGCTGAAGCATGAATCTTAATGGAAGAATAGGACAGGCCATTGTGGAACAGTTCTGCGAAGTATTCTAGGATGTGTGCTAGGTTTGCCAGTGTGACATTTGTTCCCTTTGATGCACTCCAAATGAGGAATCTCTTCCATTTGGCTGAGTATGTTTTTCTTGTGGAGGGTCTGCGAGCCTCCAGGATAATGTCCTTGACCCTCTGAGATAAAACAGATTGGTTTTGTTTTCTGCAATTTTCCAGGCAGTTAGGTGCAGCGTTTTCAAGTTTGGATGCAGGGTCTTGTAGTTGTTCTGCATTAGAAGTAAAGGCCATAGAGGTAGAGGCCATGAGTTTGTCCGAGACATGCTTCTCAGTAGCGGGTACCAATGCTGCCTTGGCCAGTCTGGAGCTATCAGAATCACCTTTGGCTGTTCCTCCCTGATCTTCAGTAGAACTTTGTACATCAATGGGAGAGGTGGAAAGGCATAAACTGTCAGGGCCTTCCAGCTGAAAGAAAGGGAGTCCACCCTCCAGGCTTGTGGTGGTATTCTCTTGAGCAGAATTTCTTCAGTTGGTGGTTGAGTGGGGAGGCGAACAGGTCTATCTCTGGCATTCCCCATTTCTTTGTTATGTTTTTGAAGATGTCTGGATGCAGCATCCATTCGTGAGCATCCGTGGTAGTTCTGCTTAAGCTGTCTGCTAATGAATTCTCTTTTCCTGGTACGAATCTGGCCTGCAGTTGAATGTTGAGATTCAGGCCTAAGTTCCACAGGTCCATTGCCATCCGGCATAGAGAGTAGCAATGCGTGCCTCCCTGTTTGTTGATGTACCACATGACTGTGGTATTGTCCGTCCTTATCAGCAGGTGTCCTTGCTGGAGGAATGATTTGAATGCCTCGATTGCATGCTTCACTGCCAGCATCTCCTTTAGATTTATGTGTATATTCAGCTGGTCTTGAGACCATAGGCCTTGGATACACTTGTCTTCCATGTGTGCCCCCCAGCCTAGGTCTGAGGCGTCCGTGGTGATGGTCTGCCTTGGTTGTGGTTTGTGGAAAGGCAACCCTCTGTTGGTCTGGCAGGCCTGAGCCCACCACAGGAATTCTTTTTTCAGGCATGGAATGATTGGTATCATGGTTTCTAGACTGTGTCTGTGTTGAGACCATACATTCCTTAGGTACCATTGTAATTTTCTCATATGCAGCCTGGCATGTGGGATCAAGATTATGCAAGATGCCATGAAACCCAGGGCCTGCAGGACTTTCCTTGCAGTAAGCTGAGTTTGTCTTGTCAATGCCATGAAGTAGACTGGTAGTTGCTTTTGTTTTTCTTCTGTGAGAAGTTATTGTGTCCAGTTCTGCACCCAAAATGTTATCCTTTGGGATGGCACTAGTCTCGACTTCTGTATGTTGACTGTGTATCCCAAGGCTTGCAACAGTTGTATGACATAGGCCAAATCCTGTATTATTTTTGTCTTGTTGTCCGCTTGTATTAGGCAGTCGTCCAGGTATGGGTAGATCTGAATTCCCTGAAGCCTGCAATGTGCAATTACTGATGCCAGGCATTTCGTGAATACTCTGGGCGCAGTAGATAAGCCAAAGGGCAATGCTGAGAATTGATAATGCTCTGATCCTGCAAGAAATCTGAGGTGTCTTCTGCAATCTGGTCGTATAGGGACGTGCAGGTATGCCTCCTTGAGATCTAGAGTCACCAGCCAGGACTCCTTGCCCAACATGGGAAGAAGTTGCTGTAGGGTCAGCATCTTGAATTTTGGTACAATGAGATATGTGTTCAGTGCGGACAAGTCGAGAATAGGCCTCCATTGAGCTTCTTTTCTTGGTACAAGGAATAGTCTGGAGTAAAATCCTTGGCCTTGTTCCATAGATGGTACCCTTTCTATTGCTCTCATCCTTAGTAAGTTGATGATTTGTTTTAGAGCCTCTGACTTCTGGCTTGGTGGAAGGTTTGGCATTCCTCTCTTCTTTGGTAAAGTGTGGAAGTGAAACCTGTAGCCTTTGTCTATTGTTTGCAATGTCCATTTGTCTCCTGTAATGCAATGCCAGTTTTTTGAAAATAAAGCTAACTTTCCGCCCCAGGGTGCTTCCAGTTGTTCCCTGGTAGGCGGAATCAGAGTCAAGTCATTGTGTCTGTCCTGTGGAAGTGGTTGTAGTCGCAGCTGTGGCGGTACTCCTCTGGTTGGCAGGTTGCCACTGACGACCCCTGTAGGCACCCCTTGATTGACCTCTGCCTCTTGGGCGTCTATTTCTGCCTCTCTGTGCTCTGGAGGTGTCTGGAAAGGACCAATTCTTTGAAGGCCAACTTCTGCTGAACCTCGGAGGTTGGATCTGCAGAAAATCCTTGACTGTTTGCACAGATTTTGCTTTTTCTTCCACTTTCTTTAGAACCTCCTGTGCAGGGGAGCCAAATAAACTTTGTTTCTCCAATTGGGGCATCTAGGAGTTTAGACTTAACATGGTCTGGCAAGGATTGCTCTTTTAGCCAGGCATGCCTTCGAATCACTGCTCCAGTCATAGCTGATCTAAAAGAAGCCTCCAGTGCATCAAAGCCACATTTTAAGAAATAATTACTGACCTGCTGAGAGTTGTGTACCAAATCCTGAAGGGACTTACGGTCTAAAGGTTCAGGAGAGGAAAGCTTTTTATTCAGCTGATCTAACAAAAATTCCTGGTACTGTATCATGTGAAATTGACAGTTTAAAGCCCTGGCAGAAAGAGTAGCAGATGTATAAACCTTTTTACCCCATCTCTCTAATGCTCTTGATTCTCTTTCAGAGGGTAGGGGGTTTTTGGCAGTGGCAGCTGCAACACCCTTAGGGCCCTGAGAAATAGTTTCTGGGTCTGCAGCATGGGCCTTATACAAGTGGAAGTGAGAATCCGGGACCCTGCAATATCTGTCAGGTTTGGCAGGGGCCGGGGGAAGAGAATCAGGGGCAGAACTGGCATCATTGTATGCATCATCAACAACTGATAGTACAGGTGGTATGGCTAAAGGCCTATGCTGTGGCAAGTGTAAAAAAGTCCTTAGCCTTTTCCTAGAATCAGAAAAATACTGACCCTGCCATTGGAAGTGTTCCCTCATTGAGTGTAGAGTTTCCCCAAATGAAAATCCTTCTGGGGGGGAGGCAGAAGGAATTGAGTCTTCTGCATCCGTATCCTCATAAGGTGAGTATGGCCCTTCCTGATGGTCTGATAAATCTGATCCATCCGAGGAATAGTCAGAGGAGAGAGGTTCAGGGGGTTCAGTCCTAGGCCTTTTTTCAGGAGGAGGTTGTGAGGCCCTGTCTGGGTGAGGTTGGGATCCCCTGATCAGAGATATGAGGTCCTCAGCAAGGCTGAGAATCTGAGAACTCGAGGAAGGTCTGTGAGAGGAAGCTTTTGTTGGTAAGGCCTTGGAAAGTTTAGCTGCTTTAGCCCTGGAGAAGGCCTTAATAGACATAGAAGCAGGGGGTCTAGCTGCCCCACGTGCAGGAGTAGAGATGTCCAACGGAATGGTGTTGGACAATTCTTGTGCGCCTGCTTCTTCGGTAGGAATTTCTGTAGCCGACTCAGCCGGGGCCTCTGTGGCCTCGGTTGTCGGAGGCATGCTTTCAGCAGAAGGAAGAACCGAGGACTCTGTTTCAGCCGAAACCGAGACAATCGCGGTAGGCCTAACCGTGGTTTCAGCCGAAACCGCGGGCCGCGAGTGTCGGTCCTTTTCCTTGTGGTTTTTGGCTAAATGTGTAGTCGGAGTCTCCGACGGCATTTTATATGCAAAAGCGGGACCAAAAAACTCTTCTGCAAACTCCGACCGACGTCTAAGTGTCCGTCGGTTGAAGGAAGCACAGGCTAAACAAGCTGATACGTCATGGTCTGTGCCTAAGCAAGGAAGGCAGTAAGAGTGGAAATCCTTATGAGGTATTTGTTTCCCACAAGTTAAACAATTATTTACTTTGTCTGACATCGGCTGAGGCAAGAAAGAGTCCCCAACGGGGTACTTAGCTTTTTTAGAAGTCTTCGGTAGCTGAAATCTCTGGATCTGACCGACCGGCACTTGCGAACAGCTTCTGCTTCGGGCACCGCGGCAAGAAAGACTGAGGAAAATGGCGTCGGCTGATGCCTTTATACCCCAGGAGCTATGACATCGGGTGAAGTGCAGATGTCCGATAGGTATGCATCTGCAGTCAGGATTACCCGCCCTCCTTCCCCTCTGTGGTATTCCTAGGGTATTTACCCCTCTTTTAGCTAGCTGGGGGAATCTATTATGGTGTATTTGTTTGTATATATGTATATATATATATATATATATATATATATATATATATATATATATATTTTTTTTTATATTGTTTGCTCTCTACTGTTTGGAATTATTTGCATTTATCCAAATTTAGCC
This sequence comes from Protopterus annectens, assembly GCF_019279795.1. Lineage (NCBI taxonomy): Eukaryota > Metazoa > Chordata > Ceratodontiformes > Protopteridae > Protopterus > Protopterus annectens. The sequence continues at coordinate 52,019,311 of NC_056728.1, forward strand.
TTACTAGAGGGCACCTGGCATCTGGGGCAAGAAACACTGAGGAAAATGGCATCGGCTGATGCCTTTATACCCAATAAACAGCAGCTATGATGTTGGATGAAGTGAGACATCAGCCGAGGCCAGACCCAGACTTTGGAATCCGGCCGACCGAAGGGCTGCCTGAGGCAGGACAACCCATATGTTATGACTGCAGATGCATCCTTGAAGGACATCACCCTAGAGATAGGTGAGGCCCACAAAATCAGGGTGGTCGCGATTCCTTTCGTGACAGTTCCTATCAGCGTTCCTGATGTGGAACCAGACTGTGCGTCTCTGGAGCCGGTCAGGGGGTCGCCTGTCCTTGTACCCAGAAGCCTGGCTAAATCTCACTCGAGACAAGTGGGTACAAGACATTATCACCAGAGGTTACTCTATACCCTTTTCCCTTCCACCACACCCTCCCAAAAAGGATCCCAGCAGTACCACTCAATCACAGGGATCAAGCGGCTACAGAGACAGAAAAGCTGCTATTAAAAAAAAAGAGTCATCCAAAAGGTCCCAAAAGACCAGACAGGAATCGGACCATACTCAAGGTTCTTTTCAGTTCCAAAAAGAACAGGAGACTGGAGACCCATCTTAGACCTCAGCAGGTTAAACGAGTATGTAAAGTAGTCCAAGTTCCGAATGGTGACTCTACAATCCATACTTCTTCTCTTAGGGAAAGACAACTGGATGTGTTCAACAGATCACCAGGATGCCTACTACCACATAATGATGGACAAAGCATCAAGGAGTTATCTACGCTTCCAGCTGGGAGCCAATCATTACCAGTTTCGGGCGCTGCCCTTTGGTCTCACCACAACCCCCGGGTGTTCACCAAATGCACGGCAGTAGTGACAGCTCATTTGAGACGTCAGGGAATCCAAGTCTTTCCATATCTGGACAACTGGCTCCTGACCGCCGCCACCAGGCATAGTCTAGTTCAATCCAGAGATTCCACAATCAAGCTCTGTTCCCAGTTGGGAACCTCTATAAACTGGGAAAAATCCTCAGCTTTGCCCACTCAATCCATAGCCTTTATAGGAGCAGACAGACACAGTTTCTATGATAGCCAGACTACCTACAGACAGAATACAGAATTTTGCACAGCGAATTTACAGGATAGTTCCTCTTCAAAGAGTCAAAGTGAAGGTGGTGTTACAGCTTCTTGGAACAATGGCATCAACCATAACCTTGGTACCATTAGCAAGACTGCATACGAGGATACTCCAATGGCTCCTGTCATCCCAGTGGTCTTTTCAGCAGTTGCCTCTGCATCACCAGATACTGATCACAGATTCATGCAAAAAGGATCTCCACTGGTGGATTCAGTCAGGTCATCTTACCACAAGGACTTCCCTTTGTACCGCACTAACCTGTTGCCACTATGACCCCGGATGCCTCTCAGATAGGGTGGGGGGTATTATCTAGGCAGGGCTGTCCAAGGCACATGGCAAGATCAAGAGGCCCATCTGCATATCAATGTCCTAGAGATGAGAGCAGTGCTTCTAGCGTTGCAAGCACTTCACAACTTTCTCCCTCTATGGACGATAGCTAGACAGACATGTCGGTGGTTTGGTATCTAAACAAACAAGGGGGAACCAGATCATACCCTTTATGTCGAGAGGCCCTGCGAGTTTGGAACTGGGCAATTTCTTCCCAATGCTTTCTCATTGCAACGCACATCCCGGGGACATCCAACTAGTTAGGATACAAGTTAAACAGGGCAATATTGTTACCTCACGAATGGTCTTTGAACCAGAAAGTAGCCCGTCTGATCTTCCACAAGTGGGGTCAACCCTGCTGCGATCTCTCTGCCAGCCCCATCAACACCAAATGCAGCACCTTTTTCTCCCTCATCCCCCCTCTGGAAGAGTCTCCGAGAGATGCACTCGTCCACAATTGGCCCCCAGGACTCCTTTATGGTTTTCCACTCATTCCCAAGGTCATACAGAAACCAATGTTGTTGAGAAGCAAGATGATCCTCATCACTCCTTACTGGCCTCGTCAGATTTGGTTCCCTTTTCTCGAGCCTCACCTGTTAGACTATCCATGGACTCTGGACCCAGTGCCAGACCTCTTGACACACATCAGGTTCTCTTCATTCCAGTCTCCACACTCTCAAACTGGCAGCATGGCTGCTCCAGTTCTGTCACTAGTCAGCCTTCATGATCTGTCTCCTGCTGTAACCCATATCATTACTTCTTCTCACAAGCCTTCAACTAGAAAATTTTATTACAGTAAATGGAAGAGATTTTCTATATGGGCACATAACAGAGAAGTTAATCCATTTACAGCTCCCATTCCTATTGTCTTAGAGTTCCTTTCAGAACTCTTTCACCAGGGTTCTGCAGCTGCTACACTCCGAATTCAGCTAGCAGCAATATCCAATTTTCATGGGGGGATTAATGATTCGAGCCTTATGTCTCACAAACTGTGCAAAATTTTTCTTAAGGGTTCCATGATGTTAAGACCTCCTGTTCAAGACCCCATTCCTCCCTGGGATCTAAATCTAGTCCTTCTAGACTTACTTTGCCACCCTTTGAACCAGCCCATAGTTGTCAACTGAAATTCCTATCTTGGAAGACTCTTTCTGGTGGCAATAACCCTCAGCCAGACGAGTTTCTGAACTACAAGCCTTATCAGTTAAACCTCCATATTTAATTTTTCACAAAGATAGAGTTTCTCTCCAGACCAATCCTTCTTTTATCCATCAAGTCTGTTCTCATTTTCACTTAAACCTAACAATCGAGTTGCCAGTGTTCTTCCCTAATCACACCAATAAAGCAGAGTATAGATTTCATCAATTGGATGTGCATAGGCAACTGCGTTTCTATATCCACAGAACCAAAGGATTTAGAAAATCAGAACAGCTATTCGTTTCCTTTGCTGAGACAAGAATGGGTTTGCCAGTTCCTAAGGTCACACTATTGAACTGGATCTCTAATTGTATCTCTTTCATTTACACTTCTGAGGGAAAGGAGTTACCCATTAAAGTCAAAGCGCATTCTACCAGGTCATTTTCTACTTCTGCTGCCTTCCAAGTCAGGACGACTATTGATAATATATGTGCAGCAGCAACATTTCTCATTATAAATTGGATTTAACTTCCAGGGGTAGAGCCTCGTTTGGTTCCACGGTACTCAGGAGTATTTTCCAGTGAGCCACCCACTCAAAATGCTAGGGACGCTGTCTCACACGTAATAATGGAGGCGAGATAGGACTACATGACAAAGAAGTTATGTACTCACCATAAAGTACAATTGTGTACACTTACCATAAATGTAGATGTTCGAATGTATTCACTGTTGCAGTCATTACAGTTGGGTAATCCTGCTGGCAGACTGCCCTCAGTCAGCCTGAATCCCAAAGTCCTGGGTTCTGTGTTGGCCGCTGTCACCCCTTCCCTGACATCAGGTCATCAGGGGTATAAAAGAAACAGCCAACGCCATTTTCTTCAGTCTTTCTTGCCGCAAGGTGCCCAAAACAGAAGCAGTTCGCAAGTGCCAGTTGGCAAACTCCTGAGATTTCCGTGATCAAGTTTCAGACCCAAAGTCTTCAATAAAGCTAAGTACCCCATTGGGGAAACTTTTTTCTTGCTCCAGACCGATGTCAGAAAAAGTTAATAGTAGTACTTTAAAGAGCAGAGGCAGAGGGGGGAAGGCATAGACTGATAGGTTTTTCCAGCTAAAGGACAGAGAATCCATTTTCCAGGCTTGTTTGTGGGGAGTCCTTGTGCAAAATTTGTCCAATTGGTAGTTCTGGGAAGAGGCAAACAGGTCTACATCTGGGCACCATTTGCTTTTCAACATGTTGAAAATCATTGGTTCCAGTTTCCACTCGTGTGGGTCCATGAGGTTTCTTAGTCCATCTGTCAGTGTATTTAATTTTCCTGGCAGGAATTGAGCTTGTAGGTGCACTTGGTAGCTCAAGGCTGTGTTCCACAATGCCATGGCAAGTCTGCAGAGGGGGTAAGAATGTGTACCCCCCTGCTTGTTTATGTACCACATAACAGTGGTGTTGTCAGTCTTTACTATTAGTTGTCCTGGAAGAATGTGGTTCTTGAAGGCTGTCAGAGCATATAGCTAACATTTATTTTTGATTGCTATGTAGGTGCATTTGACTTTGGTTCCATTTGCCCTGATTGCACTTCCCTGCCAGGTGAGCCCCCCATGCATAGTCTGATGCGTCTGTTAGGGTTTGGGCGGCAGGGGGTGGTGTGAAAGGTAGTCCCCTGTATTGGTGGCAGGCCTCTGCCAACCAAAGGAACTCTAGGCGTAGGCAAGGTATAATAGGAATTCATTGTTTCTAGGTCTTGAGAATGTTGACACCATAGGCTTTTTAGATACCACTGTAGTTTCCTCATATACAGTCTTGCATATGGAATTAGAAGAATGCAGGAGGCCATGAACCCTAAGGCTTGCAGTATTTGTCTTGCAGATAGCAGGATTTTTGTGGCCACCTGTTTGAAGTAGGTTGTTAAATGAATTTGTTTCTCTGGCGTGAGGTAAGCCATCTGGGAAGCTGTATTCAAGCTTGCTCCCGGGAATATAATTTGTTGACAGGACACCAGGTGTGATTTCTTTTCGTTTATGGTGTACCCCAGACAAGTTAGAACCCTTTGTACAAAGGCCAGATGATACAAAAGTATGTCTTGGCTTTCTGCCTGAATTAGACAATCGTCCAGGTATGGGTATATTTGAATATTTCTTTGCCTGCAAAATACAATAACTGAAGCTAGGCACTTTGTGAATACCCTGGGCACAGTAGATAAGCCAAAAGGCAATGCAGAGAACGGACAGTGTGTGTAGCCTGCTTTGAAGCGTAGGTATCTTCTGCAAGATTCCCTGACTGGGATGTGCAGGTATGCTTCTTTTAAATCTATTGTTGCCAACCAGGCATCTTTGCCTAGCATAGGAAGTAATTGGTGAAGAGTCAGCATCTTGAATTTTGGAATCTTCAAAAAGGTGCTTAGAGTAGACAGGTCCAGGATAGGATGCCATGAATTGTCTTTTCTGGGTACCATGAAAAGTCTTGAGTAGAAACCTTGTCCTTTTTCCTCTTCTGGTACCAGTTGAATATCCCCCATGCTTAAGAGAGAAGAGAAAGTACTTGTTTTTGGGCCTCTGCCCACTGATTTGGGGGTAGGTCCGGCCACCCGCTTGGTGTTGGCAACATGTGGAAGTGAAATCTGTATCCCTGGAACACTACATTTAAAACCCATTTGTCCTGGGTAATGAGTTCACAATTCTTTGCATGAAGAGCAATCTTTCCCCCCAAAAGGGCAGTCAGTTGATAAGTGCTTGGAAATTTTAAAAGGAAGTCATTGAGACAGTTTACCATCGGGGGGAGACTTATTATTCCCAGATTTAGAAGTGGAGGGCCCCCACTGCTTAGTTCTGTGTGTACCCTGGGACTGAAACCTGGGGTTTTTACTGTGTCTGGGTTTGGCTTGAGAAGACCTGGAAGGGGCTGGAAAGGACCAATTCTTAGAGCGCCAGTGCCTACTAAATCTAGGAGACTGAACTTGTAAAAAAATCTTTCACAGTTTGCACAGAGTTAGCTTTATCTTCCATATTTTTAAGAACTACCTCAGCCTTGCTGCCAAACAGGCAGTCCTGATTTAAAGGAGCATCTAAAAATTTAGCTTTAACATGGTCAGGCAAAGATTGCTCCTTAAGCCAAGCATGCCTTCTGAGCACAGACCCAGTAACAGCAGCCCTGCAAGAGGCCTCTAATGAATCAAAACCACCTTGCAAAGCATGTATTCTAACTTGTTCAGGAGAATGCATTAAATCCTGTAATTCTTTATTTTCCACAGAGTCAGGAATCAACATCATTTTCTGTTTAAGCAGTCCAATAATGTGTTGCTGATACTTTTAACATATTTATTTATTTATTTCAGTTTGATTACCGGGGAAGTCCACTGGGCCAATAAGTGCCCATTTTCAGTGGAGGCCCGGGGAGAAAAGCTCCAAGAACAGTATAATACAATATAGGCTACAGAATGCAAATAAAGATTACAAAGAAAAAATACATACAATATAGTTTGTAAAAACAAGTAGGGTTAATACATTTGAGAGTTGCAGAGAACTTGATGGCAGAAAATTTTTTTTTTTTTTTTTTTGAATCAATATATTTTTTTTTTTTTTTTGAATCAATATTTATATGCTTAGAGTCACTTAAAGTCTGTTAGTTGTAGTTATTTTGAGAAATTAGAATAAGTATGAGAGTATAGTGGAGTAGGAGTAGGAGTGCTTAGTTAGAGGTCGCTATGGAATTTAAGTGGGGTGAAAGCAGGAGCATTTCCATTTGGAGGATAGGTGAAGAAAAAGTTGAGTTTTGAAGGATTCAGTGTTGGGTATAGTCCTACGTGAAGTAGGCAGAGAGTTCCATTCTTTACCTAGTGAGAAGGAGAGTAAAAGCTGGCCAGCTGGTCGTTTCGGTTTACTAATGGAGATTAGGTTTTGGTTTTCAGATCTCAGTGATCTGTTAGGGATGTATGGAGGAAGGATGTCCTTTAAGGCTGGGCATTTATTAGGGGAGAATATTAGTTTGTGAGCGGTGGTTAGTTGTAGATAGTCTAGGTGATTAAGGAGTTCTAGCCAGTTCAGTGAACGAAGGCTGTGGCAGTGGTGACTTGATGTTTTGGATTTGGTGGCAAATTTAGAGATCTTATTATAGCAAGCTTCGAGCTTAGAGGTGCTGGTAGCAGACAAGTTGGTTAGGAGAGGGGCTCCGTATAGAAGGGAAGGTAGGAGGAAGGAAGTTGCCAGGGTATGCCTAGTGGAGTTTGAAAGGAAGTGATTGTTCCTATACAGCACACCTAGCTTTTGGTGGGTTTTCTTTATGTTATGTTGTATGTGAAGATCAAATTTGAGGTGTTCGTCTATGGTGATGCCAAGGAGTTTTGCAGAGGGGACCACTTCAATGGCAGTGTCAGTCTGGCTGAGAACATTGAAAGTGTTTTTGTCCACAGAGGAAACTTTGGAGGGGAGAAAAATTAGTATTTTGGATTTATTGGAGTTAAGAGAAAGGTGGTTTTGGTGCATCCAGTTCTCTGTGGTGGTAACGGCTAATTGGATTTTGGTCTGGAGTTCAGGAAGGTTTGGGGCAGAGCAGACCAAGGTAGAGTCATCTGCGTATTGGATGACTGTGGTGTCAGTGATGAAGGTGTGAAGGTTGTTTATGAAGATGTTGAAAAGCATGGGTCCAAGGATGGATCCCTGAGGAACAGCAGTAGATGTAGGCAAAAAGGAAGACAATGAGTTCTTCCATTTGACTGCTTGAGATCTGTCAGATAGGTAACTGGAGAACCAGGAATGAGTGTTTGGGGAGAGTTTGAGATTAGCCAGATGATGAAGAAGGTGTGTGTGGGAGATGGTGTCAAAAGCTTTTGAAAGGTCTAGCAATATTGTGGATACAATGAGTCCAGAGTCTCGAGCTTGATTGATAGTTTCTAAGAAGGATAATAGTGCAGTTATGGTATTGTGGCCGGGACGGAAGCCATGCTGTGTGGGTGTAAGGAGGTGATTTTGAATGAGATAGGGTAAGAATTGGTGGTGGGCGCATTTCTCTAGAATTTTAGATAATGGAGAGAGTAGGGCGATAGGGCGGAAGTTAGAAATAGAGGTGTTTTTGCCTCCTTTGTGAAGAGGTAGGATGTAGGCTGAATGCCATAGTTTGGGTACATATGACTCAGTTAAGGATCTATTAATCAGAATACTAAATTGGAAGGGCGATACCTTCAGCTGCATGTTTAAGGAAGGAAGGGGGAATGTTGTCAGGGGCATTAGAACCTGGCTTTAGCTTGGAGAGAAGCATTTTTATAAAAGATGTGGATACAGGTTTCAAATTGAAATTGAGGGAATTATTGTGGGTGGAAAGGAAGTTAGGTAGGTTGTTAAATGGAAACGTTTTGGTTAGTTTAGCTATGGATTCAGTGAAGAAGGTATTGAAGTGGGAGCTAAGTTCATTGTCAGATAGATTAGGGTTGGGGCAGGGGTTGCATTGAGATCCGGGATGAAGAAGGGAATTGACTGATTTCCAAAATTGTTTAGGGTTTTTATTGTTATTGGACTGAAGTTTAATATAGTAGTTTTTTTTGTCTTTGGTAATGAGTTTCTTTACTTGGTTGCGGAGTTGGGTGTACAGAAGTAAGGTAGAGGATAGTTTATTTATCTGGTAGAGCTTCCAGGACTTGTCTCTGTGACGCATGACTTGTTTGGTTTCTTTGGTCAACCATGGTGCAGAGTTAGTTTTGATTCGCTTATTTCTTAGAGGGGCTAGGGAGTTGAGAGTATCTAGGAAGATGGAATTGAAGTGTTCAACAGCATTGTCAAGTGGGAGGATATTTAGAGGTTGCCAGCTGATTTGTTTGAAGATGTTAGAGAAAATTAAGGGGTTAAAGTAACTGAGGTTACGAGTTTGAATGTAGAGGTGTTGGGTGGAGCTGTTTGATCGACGGATGAAGGCAGGGAGATGGTCACTGAAGGTGTCAGGGATAGTGCCACAGAGTAATTTTGTTTGGCTGGGAGACTAGAATCCAGTCTAAGATGGACCCTGGGGGTGGTTTTTGTTAGGGCGAGTAGTTGAGGAGATTACTTGGGTGAAGTTTAGACGGTTAATGGAAAGTGAGGGTGATGGTGAGTTGATTTTATTCCAGTCGATATTGACATACTAGAATATACGTTTCATATTTTATTTGAGTTGAGGACCAGTATAGAATATCTTCAAGGGTGGAGATATTGTTGCCAGGGGAGATATATAAAGATATGAAGCAGATATTCTTGTGTTTATTTAATCGGAGAAGGCTAACTGTGATTTCGGAGTTTGTGAAATTAGGGGTAGGAATTTGAAGGGGTATTAGAGAGAGATGATTAGAGTAAATTATGGCAGAGCCACCACCTTTTTTGTTTAAACGGTCACTTCTGAGGATGTGGTAATCAGGAGGTAATATTTCAGAGTCAGTGGTATGGGGTTTTAGCCAGGTTTCAGAGATGGCTAGGATGTCGGGTTTATTGTGATTAATCCAGGCTTGTAGATGGTGACATTTGTTGTTAAGGCTCTGGGCATTGATAGTGAAGATTTTCAGAGTATTAAGGAGGGAAGTGGGAGGGGGACAGGGAGGGTGGGGAGTGTTATTTGTTGTAGGTGAGATGGAGGGATGGAGTAGTTTGTACTGGGACAAGGGCCAGGGTTAGGATGAATGTCTCCAGATAAGGCTAGGACATTGCAGGTGATCAGTTTTGGACTGTAAAGTTTGTATAGTAGGTATTTGTTAGGGTTTAGCAGAGGTTTCAGAGAGAGGGTTTTAGTTGAGGTAGAGAATAGTTTGGGATGAAAAAGGTGTAACAGGTTGGGTGGAATAAGGGAGGAGCATATGGAGTGAAAGTGAGAGAGTTCAAGAGGTAGTAGTTGGGGGTTAGGGGTAGTTTGAGTAGGACATAGGAGAGGAGGAGCTTTATGGGAGTATGAAGTAGCATGATAAAGAGTTATTAGTAAGATGAGAAGGGAGCAGGGGAGTTGAATAGTTAATGGGAGTTTGTAGGGCATGTTAGGATAAGGTAGGGTAAATTACAGACGGGAGAAGAATAGTAATGTATGTTCGTTGAGAAGGGAAAGGTCAGAAGTGAATGGAGAGTTAGATATAGAAGGAAAGGATAAAGGGAAAAAAGTGTGTAGGGATAAGAAGACAGTAGGGGGGAGGATTAGCAGTGTGAGTGGAAAATGAGGTGGGGTTTTTCTTGATTAGAGAATAGGGGAGGGGTAAGTGGGAGAGGACTGTGATTGGGTAGTAGGTGGGGTTTTTCTTGATCAGAGAAAAGGGGGAGGGGTAAGTGGGAGAGGACTGTGATTGGGTAGTAGGTTAGGTAGGTGGAGTTTGTTAGGTATATGTGTAGATGTGCTGGGGGCGGGAGGAAATTGGGGGCAGGGTAAGGGAGCGGAGTGAGCCCGCAGGGCGAACGGAGCGGGATACACCCAAGGAAGGCAGGCAGCAGGAGCAGTGTGAGAACAATCAGTCTGTTGAAGGTAAGTACTGGAGGAGGTAAGCAGGGTAGTAATTGGGAATCTAGGGGTGCAGGTACAAGGGGATGGAGAAGACAGAGACCAGAAGTGGAGAAGGGTAAAACTATTACTTAGCAATATGCATGCATATGAAAAGTACAGTTTTGTACCTACCATAAATGTAGATGTTAGAGTGTACACCCTGCTGCAGTCATCACACTTGGGTTATCCTGTCGTCAGGCGGTCCCACAGTCGGCCGGAATTCCAAAGTCTTGGTCCGGTGTCGGTTGCTGTCGCTTCTTCCCTGACGTCAGTGCGCCAGGAGTATATATAATGCAACCGACGCCATTTTCTTCAGTTTTTCTTGCCCCAGATGTCAGGTGCCCCCAAAAAGGTGGTCAGTAATTAGTACCAAATTGAGTAAATTTCGCACAAGCACAAAATCCCTCCAGCTATAAGCAAATACATCAGGAAGGCATTATAGAGATTTAGCCAATTAGATCAGAGGGGATGGAGGGAGGGTAAAGTACAGTTTTGTACCTACCATAAATGTAGATGTTCGAGTGCTAATACAGCTGCAGTCATAACAGATGGGTTCTCCTGCCGTCAGGCGGGTCCTCGGTCGGCCGAATTCCAAAGTCTAGGTCCGGCGTCGGTTGTCGTCACTTCTTCCCTGACGTCAGTGCGACAGGGGTATAAAGGAACCAGCCGACGCCATTTTCTTTAGTTTTTCTTGCCCCAGATGTCAGGTGCCCCCAGAAGGAAGGCAATAAAAAAATTGTGTGATAATGCAGTGCTATATAATCAAAATACAGTAGCTGCAAGCAAATACATCATAAATGAAAACCCCAATCAGGTTGTATGAGGATGTGTTAGCCTATATGCCTGTCCCAAGAGGGGAAGGGGGGAGGGAAACCTGGACTGCAGCTGTATTAGCACTTGAACATCTACATTTATGGTAGGTACAAAACTGTACTATGTTCATTGTGCATACAGCTGCAGTCATAACAGATGGGTAGAATCCCAAAGCTAAGAAAGGGGTGGTAGGCACTAGATGGAACTAGGAGGAGCCAAAATGCCCTGCAAGACTGCAGTGGCAAAGCCTGCTCTAGATTTGGAGTATAATGGTAGGTAGTAGTGCTTGGAGAAGGTATGCACAGAACTCCAAGTGGCTGCTTCTAAAATATCCTTGGTAGGAACTCCTCTGAGGAAAGCTGCAGAGGTGGCTGTGGCCCTGGTGGAATGAGTTCCAATGCCTGTAGGAACAGTTTTGCCATGAAAGGAATAGCAAAAGCGTATGCAGTGAGCTATCCATTTTGAGATTGTCTGTTTGGAAATTGGTTTCCCTTGAGCTCCTACCGCATAGGCCACAAAGAGCTGTTCTGATTTTCTGAAAGGCTTTGTTCTGTCCAAATAATAACGCAGCTGTCTGTGGATGTCCAAGGAATGTAATAATCTCTCCCCTTTGTTTTGAGGATTAGGATAAAAAGTAGGTAAATGTATGGCCTGATTTAAAGCTACCCTGGATACCACTTTAGGCATAAAGGACGGGTTGGTTCATAAGGAAACTCTGTCCTGATGGAAGATGATAAAAGGCTGGACAGCCATGAGAGCCTGTAGTTCTGAAACTCTACGAGCTGAGGTGATAGCCAGAAGGAAAGCTGTTTTCCAGGACAAATATTGCAAATCTGATGAGGCAGCTGGCTCAAAAGGAGGCAATGTCAATTTTTCCAGAATGAAATTCAGATCCCAAGCAGGTATTGGTTGTTTCCTTGGAGGCCTTAAATTCTTAGCCCCTCTGAGGAACTGTCTTAAGAGAGGGTGAGAGAATAAAGGTAGATCAGTGTTGTATTCTGCAGAAATGGCTGAGGCATGTATTTTGATGGAGGAGAAAGTCAGTCCACTGCTTAGCAGTTCAGCCAAATATTGTAGTATTTGAGGTAAATTCAGTTTTCCAGGATCCTGGCCCTTTTTCTCATTCGAGACACAAAAACTTTTCCATTTTGCGGAGTAAGCTTTTCTAGTTGATGGCCTTCTGGCCTCCAAAATGACATCCTGCACCTCCTTGGAGAGTGGGGCCTGTTGAGATGCTAAGGAATCTTCCATGCGGCTAGATTTAGTGTTTTTAGCTGGCTGTGAAGAGTTTTGAAACTGTGCTGAGTCAGAAGAGGCATTAGAGGCAGGGTCCATGGTGGGGAATGCGTCAGGCTCCTCAGGAGTGGGTACCAGTGTTGCCTTGGCCAGTCCGGAGCAATGAGAATCATCTTTGGTCTGTCTGCTTTGGTCTTTCATCGAACATTGGGCAGCAGAGGAAGAGGAGGGAAGGCAAACTGTCATTGATGTCCAACTGAAAGAAAGAGCGTCCACTCTCCAGGCCTTTGGATGAAAGATCCTTGAGCAGAATTTTGTCAATTGATGATTCTTGTGGGAGGCAAAGAGATCTATGTCTGGCCTTCCCCATTCTTGGATTATTTCTGTAAAAACTTTTGGATGCAATTTCCATTCGTGTGGATCTGTCATATTCCTGCTTAGGTTGTCTGCCAGCGTGTTTTCCTTGCCTGGCAAGTACTGTGCTTGTAGTTCCATTTGTAAGTCCATGGCCATGTTCCAAAGTGACATGGCCAGTCTGCATACGGGGTAAGAATGTGTTCCTCCCTGTTTGTTTATGTACCACATGACTGTGGTGTTGTCCGTTCTTATCAATAATTGACCTGGTTGTAGAAGGTCCTTGAAAGCTTTCATAGCATTTATTACTGCTAGCATTTCTTTTTGATTGATGTGAAGGTGCTTTTCTTTTTGGGACCATTTGCCCTGAATGCACCGATCTGTCATGTGCGCCCCCCCCCAGGCGTAGTCTGTTGTGATGACTTGATTTGCTTGAGGCTTGCTGAATGGAAGACCTGTGTTTGTTTGACATGCTTGAGCCCACCACAGAAATTCCTTTTGCAGACATGGAATTAGTGGTATTATTGTTTCCAAACTGTGGCTGTGTTGAGACCATACGTTTTTTAGGTACCATTGTAGTTTCCTCATATGCAGCTTTGCACAGGGGATTAGTAAGATGCAAGATGCCATGAATCCCAGAGCCTGCAGGATTTTCCTTGCAGTTAGCCTGGTGCAATTTGCTAGTGTTCTGAAGTATTGTATTAGTTGCCCCTGCTTCTCTGGCGTGAGGTAGGCCATCTGGGTGTTTGTGTCCAAATTGGCGCCCAGGAAAATAAACTTCCGAGAGGGTATTAACCTTGATTTCTTTTTGTTGACTGTGTATCCCAGAGATTTCAATAACGTTATTACATAAGCCAGATGTCTGAGAAGAATGTGCTTGCTGTCGATCAGGCAGTCGTCCAAATAGGGATATATTTGTATCCCTTGAAGTCTGCAGTAGGCATTTCGTGAACACTCTGGGCGCAGTAAAGCCAAAGGGCAATGCAGAGAATTGATAATGGGTTGAACCTGCAAGAAATCTGAGGTACCTTCTGCAATTTTGTCTGATTGGGACATGCAGGTATGCCTCCTTGAGGTCCAATGTTACCAGCCAAGACTCCTTGCCCAGCATGGGAAGAAGTTGCTGTAGAGTGAGCATCTTGAATTTTGGTACGAGTAGAAATGTGTTTAGGATGGATAGATCCAAAATAGGTCTCCAATCTTTTCCCTTCCTTGGCACCAGAAATAGCCTGGAATAGAAACCTTGACCTTGTTCGTGCGTAGGTACCTCTTGAATAGCTTTCAAGTTTATGAGATCTGTAATTTGCTTTTGTGCCTCTGCACTTTGATTGTGTAGCAGGTTTGGCATGCCTCTCATTTTTGGAAGGGTGTGAAAATGGAATTTGTAGCCTCTGTTTATAATGTCCAGGATCCATTTGTCCTTTGTGACAACATGCCAATTTTTTGAAAATAATGCCAGCTTTCCTCCTAAGGGGGCTGCCATTTGAAACCTGGTTGGCATGCAAAGGGGAAAGTCATTGGGTTTGCTTTCTGAAAGATTGCGAGTTGTCCTCACCACCTCTTTGTGTAGGAGCTTGCCATTGTCTGCCTCTATACGAGCCTTGGGATTGTCCTCTGCCCTCGGGGCCTGTATCTGTCTGTCTCTTTGGGGTCTGTCTGTGGCAGGAAAGGACCAGTTTTTGGAAGGCCAATTTCTACTAAAACGTGGGGTTGAACCTGTAGAAATTCTTTCACAGTTTGCATTGATTTAGCCTTTTCCTCCATTTTCCTTAATACCTCCTCAGCATTAGCACCAAATAGTACATCCTTTTGAAGAGGGGTCTAGTAATTTAGCTTTGACATGATCAGGCAAGGCTTGTTCCTTGAGCCAGGCATGCCTACGTATGACTGATCCTGTAACAGCAGCTCTACATGAGGCCTCTAGAGCGTCAAAACCACATTGTAAGGTATGCTTACCCACTTGTTCTGCACTATGCATCAAATCCTGCAACTCCTTCAAGTCTGGTTGCTCAGGTTGTGACATTTTACTCTTCAATTGTGATAACAAAAACTGTTGGTATTTTAGCATATGAAACTGACAGTTTAAGGCCCTCATGGATAAGGTAGCCGAGGTATATACCTTTTTTCCCCACCCTTCTAAAGATCTGGAATCTCTCTCGGAAGGCAATGGATTTTTGGCAATGGAGGCCTCAACTCCCTTGGGGCCCTGTGAGATGGTTTCTGGGTCAGCAGCATGGCTTTTGTAAAGAAATTGGTGTGAGTCAGGAACCATGTAGTACCCGTCAGGCTTAATTGGAGCTGGAGGTAGAGAGTCCAGGTTAAGGCAGGCCTCCGAGTAAACATCATCTAGGATGTCCAAGACAGGAGGTATAGCCAGAGGCCTATGCTGAGGTAACAAGAGAAATTCCCTGAGCCTTTTCTTGGAATCTGAATAATCCTGGCCTTTCCAGTGGAAGTGTTCCCTTAAGGTATGCAAAGTTTCCCCAAATGAGTAATCCTCAGGGGGGGATACAGAAGGGATGGACTCCTCCGCATCAGAGTCTTCAAAAGGGGAGTAAGAATGTTCCTCATCATCAGAGTGCTCTGAAATAATGGAGCCCTGATCAGAGGAGGGGGAATCTTCCTCCACTCTGGGCCTTTTGTCCGGTGGGGGCTGAGAGCCTCTGATTAGAGTAATTAAATCCTCAGCCATTTTAAGCATCTGTTTCTTAGGCATGGGGCCTGGAGATGGGCCCTGTGTAGCTGGTCTCAGAGTGCATGGTTGTTTTAGACTTTGTGAAAGCCTTGGAGAAAGAAGAGGAAGGTCTGAAGACACCTTGAGTGGAGGTGGACCTGTCCACATTCTGAGTTTCATCGCCAAGAGTGGCTTCAGTACCTGTAGTCGGGGTGTGGGCCGAGGAGCCTGCGACCTCGGGCACAGGAGACACAGTCAAAAAAGTGTAGTCGGTAATCAGGGGCTGCGTAGGCGCCTCACTGAGAACCGGACCACGTGTAGTCGGCTTTGGCGTGGTGTCGGTAGAGGCCGCGGACCTCGTGTGTCGGTCCTTGTCTTTGTGTTTTTTAGACAAAACCGGAGTCGGAGTATCCGACGACATAGTATAGTTAAATGCTTTTCCAAAATAATGCTGGGCAAACTCCGCCCGACGCTTAATAGTGCGTTTGTTGAATGTAGCACAAAAGTGACAGACCTAGACGTCGTGGTCTGGGCCTAAACAAGGTATACAGAGGGAATGGAAATCCTTATGCGGTATTTGCATCCCACAAGAAATACAATTATTAACTTTGTCTGACATCGGTCTGAGGCAAGAAAAGTTTCCCCAACGGGGTACTTGGCTTTTAAGAAGACTTCGGTTTCCAAATTTTGTAATTTCAGGAGCTGGCCGACCGGCACTTGCGAACTGCTTCTGCTTCGGGCATCGCGCGGCAAGAAAGACTGAAGAAAATGGCGTCGGCTGGTTCCTTTATACCCCTGTCGCACTGACGAGGGAGAAGAAGCGACGACAACCGACGCCGGAGCTAGACTTTGGAATTTGGCCGACTGAGGACCCGCCTGACGGCAGGAGAACCCATCTGTTATGACTGCAGCTGTATGCACGATGAACATCCTGGACTGCAGCAGGGTGAACACTTGAACATCTACATTTATGGTAGGTACAAAACTGTACTATGTTCATCGTGTTACCCTGCTGCAGTCATCACACTTGGGTTGAATCCCAAAGCTAAGGATGGGTGGAGGAATCATAGAGGGTTAGAGGAGGCTAGAAGGCCCTGCAGAACTGCAGTGGCAAAGCCCGCCCTAGTCTTAGAGTAAACTGGTTAGTGGTAGTGTTTGGTAAAGGTGTGTACTGAACTCCAAGTTGCAGCTTCCAAAATCTCCTTGGTTGGAACCCCCTGAGAAAGGCTGTAGATGTAGTTGTGTTGCCCTGGTAGAGTGGGGCCTAACGGTAACAGGAACTGTTTTTCCATGATGGGCATAGCAGAAACGTATGCAATGTCCTATCCATTTGGAAATGGTTTGTTTTGATATAGCCTTCCCCTGTGAAGCTGTAGCATAGGATACAAAGAGCTGGTCAGATTTTCTGAAAGCCTTAGTTTTGTCCAAGTAGTAACAAAGTTGCCTGTGAATGTCCAAGGAATGCAGGAGTCTCTCACCTTTGTTCTGTGGATTTGGGAAGAAGGTGGGTAAGTGGATGGTTTGATTTAAAGCCACACTGGAAACCACCTTAGGCATAAAGGAAGGATTAGTTCATAGAGAAACTCTGTCTTGATGAAATATAAGGAAAGGTTCCACTGCCATTAGTGCCTGCAGCTCTGAGACTCTTCTAGCTGAAGTTATTAGAATTATTGCTAGCAGCAGGGCAGTCTTCCATTATAGGAACTGAAGATCTGCAGAAAAAGCTGGTTCAAAGGGAGGTAGTGCAAGTTTTTCCAGAACAAAATTGAAGTCCCATGTTGGTGTAGGTGCTCTCCGGGGGGGCCTAATGTTTTTTGCCCCTCTGAGGAACTGCCTTAGAAGTGGATGCGAAAATAAGGGTGGATCCGTGTTGTAGTGGGCTGAAATAGCTGAAGCATGGATTTTAATGGAGGAGAAAGAAAGGCCTTTGTGCAACATCTCAGTTAAATACTGAAGGATGTGAGGCTGAAATGTGTCTTGGCCTTTAGTTTGGTTCCAGGCGCAAAACCTCTTCCATTTGTCCGAATAAGCCTTCCTGGTGCTTGGCCTCCTAGCTTCCAGAATAACATCCATAACTGCTTGGGAAAGAGGAGCTGGCTGGATGCTTAGGTGATCTGCCATGCAGCCAGATTTAAGGTTTTGAGCTGGCTGTGAAGAATCTGATTGTTTTGCTGTGTGAGCAAATGGGTAATTTGTGGTAAGATCCATGGTGGGCCCTGGGTCATATTCCTCAATAGTGGGAACCAGTGCTGGCGTGGCCAGTCTGGGGCTATGAGAATCAGTCATGGTCTCTCCTTTTTGACTTTCAGAAGCACCTTTGTGAGGAGAGGTAATGGAGGGAAGGCATATACTGTCAGGTTTTTCCAACTGAAAGAGAGTGTGTCCAATTTCCAAGCAAGATGGTGAAGTGTCCTTGTACAAAATTTTGTTAGTTGATAGTTTTGAGGACTGGCAAACAGGTCTATGTCTGGAAGGCCCCATTTTTGAGTTATCATTGTAAATACTTGTAGAAACAGTTTCCACTCTTGGGGATCCATGATGTTTCTGCTGAGGTCTTCTGCCAATGTGTTCTTCTTTCCTGGCAGGAATTGAGCTTGTAACTGAACTTGTAAGCCAGAGCTGTGTTCCATAAGGTCATTGCTTGCCTGCATAGAGGGTAGGAGTGAGTACCCCCTTGTTTGTTTATGTACCACATTACTGTGGTGTTGTCCATCTTTATTGTAAGTTGTCCCGGATGTAATAGATTCTTGAAGGCTGTCAGAGCTTTCTGTACAGCTAGCATCTCTTTTTGATTGATGTGCAGTTTCCTTTGATCTGCAGTCCATACGCCTTGAACGCACTGTCCTGCCATGTGTGCCCCCCCCAGGCATAGTCTGATGCATCTGTTGTCATAGTTTGCCTGGCTGGGGGCAAGGTGAAAGGCTGACCCTTGTTGAGGTGACATGCCTGTGACCCACCATAGAAACTCCTGTTGTAGGCAGGGAATGAGAGATATTGTGTCCAAGCTGTGGCTGTGTTGAGACCATACGCTTTTTAGGTACCACTGTAATTTCCTCATATGCAGCTTTGCAAATGGTATTAGTAGTATGCAAGATGCCATGAAGCCCAAGGCCTGCAGAATTTTTCTTGCAGTTAATTGGGTCTTTGTTGCCATTGTTTTGAAATATTGAGTCAGTTGTAGTTGTTTGTCTGGCGTCAAATAAGTCTTCTGGGCCATTGTATTCAAGCTGGCACCCAGGAATGTCATATTTTGTGAGGGTACTAGTTTTGACTCCTTTTCGTTTACTGTGTACCCCAGGCAATTTAGTAGATGCTTTACAAAAGCCAGATGATGTAAGAGAATGTCCTTGCTTTCTGCTTGGATGAGGCAGTCGTCCAGGTATGGGTATATTTGAATTCCTCTTTGTCTGCAGTATGCAATTACTGGTGCCACGCACTTTGTGAAGACTCTGGGCACAGTAGATAAGCCAAAGGGCAGTGCAGAGAATTGGTAATGGGTTGAACCTGCAATGAAACAGAGGTATCTTCTGCAACTTTGTCCGATAGGGACATGCAGGTATGCCTCCTTGAGGTCCAACATTACTAGCCATGCTTCCTTGCCCAACATGGGAAGAAGCTGCTGCAGTGTTAGCATCTTGAATTTGGGTACTTGTAAGAAGGTGTTTAGAATTGAAAGGTCCAGAATTGGTCTCCAGGCATTGTCCTTTCTGGGCACTAGAAAGAGTCTTGAGTAAAATCCTTGACCTTGCTCTCGAGTAGGTACCAGTTGAATGGTTCTCATGTCCATGAGGGCTGTAATTTGTTTTTGTGCCTCTGCCCACTGATTTTGTGGCAGGTTTGGCATTCCTCTTTTCATTGGCAAGGTGTGAAAATGGAATCTGTATCCTCGTAAAATTAATGTCTAGGACCCATTTGTCCTTTGTGACAATGTGCCAGTTGTCTGAAAAAAGTGCAAGTTTTCCTCCCAAGGGGGCTGCCAAGAGAGTGTTGCTTGGCCGGATGAGGTGCAAGTCACTGAGTTTGCCTTCTGGTAGATTGGGACCGGTCTTTCTCCTCCCTTCTGTGTTGCAGTGCCCCATTGGCGAGGTTTGTACTGGGCTTGTGGTTGTCCTCTGCCTCTTGGACGTCTGTATTTACCCCTCTGTGGTCTGTCAGTAGCTGGAAAGGACCAATTTTTTGTTGGCCAGTTTCTGCTGAAGAGAGGGGGCTGTACCTGTAGGAAATCTTTGACTGTCTGCATAGATTTTGCCTTATACTCCATTTTCTTCAATACTTCTTCTGCTTTAACTCCATAAAGAACATACTGCTGTAAGGGAGCATCTAGAAGCTTTGCTTTAACATGATCAGGCAGAGTTTGTTTCTTTAACCAAGCATGCCTATGTATAACAGACCCAGTGACAGCTGCTCTGCAGGAGGCCTCCAAAGAATCAAATCCACATTGTAAGGTATGTTGTCTGAAAAAACTGCATGTCCCTATCGGACAAAGTTGCCCACCTGTTCAGTTGCATGCAACAAATCCTGCATTTCTTTCAATTCAGACTGTTGAGGGAGAGTGGTCATTTAACTGAGAGATTAGAAATTGCTGATACTTTAGCATGTGAAATTGGCAATTTAGTGCCCTCATAGCTAGAGTGGCTGAGGTGTAAACCTTTTTCCCCCACCTGTCTAGTGCTCTTGAATCCCTCTCAGAGGGTACAGGATTTTTAGCCATAGAAGCCTTAGCCCCTTTGGGACCCTGGGAGATTGTCCCTGGGTCAGCAACAGGGCTTTTATAAAGAAATGTGTGTGAATCAGGCACTCTATAGTATCTGTCAGGCTTGGCCGGAGCAGGAGGTAGAGAGTCTGGGTTCAAACTGGATTCTAAGTAAACATCATCCACAATGTCTAAAACTGGTGGGATGGCAAATGGTCTGTGCTGGGGGAGCAAAATAAACTCTCTGAGCCTTTTCTTCGAGTCAGAGTAGTCCTGGCCTTCCCAGTGAAAATGTTCCCTCATAGTGTGTAAAGTTTCCCCAAAGGAGTAGTCCTCAGGAGGAGAAGCTGAGGGGAATGGAATCCTCAGCATCAGAATCTTCATAAGGGGAGAAGGAGTAATCTTGGTCTTCAGAGGAGTCTGAAGAAATGGACACTTGTTCAGAGGATGCATAATCTTCCTCTTGTCTAG
Source organism: Protopterus annectens (assembly GCF_019279795.1). Classification (NCBI taxonomy): domain Eukaryota; kingdom Metazoa; phylum Chordata; order Ceratodontiformes; family Protopteridae; genus Protopterus; species Protopterus annectens. The sequence continues at coordinate 52,039,620 of NC_056728.1, forward strand.
GCCTTTTGTCAGGAAGGGGCTGGGAACCCCTGATTAAAGAAATCAAATCTTCCGCCATTTTGAGCATCTGTTTCTTAGGCATGGGGCCTTGAACAGGGGACTGAAGTGCAGTCCTTTTAGGCTTAATAGGCGTCTTCGACTTATGATACGTTTTAATGGTGAGCGTCGGTCTGAAAACGCCTTCAGAAACCGAAGGCGTTTCTGCAGCACCGACATCTTTTTCAGCAATGTCGTCGATAGGGCCTGAACAAAATGGCTGCGTCGGCCTGGTACATTCCGCCAAAAGTTCCGAAGCGGTCTCGGGTTCAAGATCTGTGGTAGTCAGGGGCTGCGTCGGACCCTCACTGAGGACCGGAGACCGGACCAGATGAGGCCTCGGAATCTGGCTTAGGCCTGGGCTGTCTGTCCTTATCCTTGCATTTTTTGTGCACGCCGGTAGTCGGTTGCTCCGACAGCATAGTATACTTTAATTTTCTACCGAAGTAGTGTCGTGCGAAATCAAAGCGTCTTTTAATAGCACGCTTATTAAACCTAGCCCAAAAACGACAACTAGTGACGTCATGGTCTGGGCCTAGGCAAGGTATGCAATAAGAATGAAAATCCTTATGAGGTATTTGCTTCCCACAAGAAATACAATTGTTAACTTTTTCTGACATCGGTCTGAGGCAAGAAAAGTTTCCCCAACGGGGTACTTAGCTTTATAGAAGACTTCAGTCTGAAATTTGAATTCGAAAATCTCAGGAGTTGGCCGTCCGGCACTTGTGAACTGCTTCTGCTTTGGGCACCGCGCGGCAAGAAAGACTGAGGGAAATGGCGTCGGTTGCATTATATATACCCCTGGCGCACAGACGTCAGGGAAGAAGCGACAGCAACCGACGCCGGACCAAGACTTTGGAATTCCGGCCGAATGCGGGACCGCCTGACGATAGAATAACCCAAGTGTGATGACTGCAGCAGGGTAACACGATGAACATCTGGCAGTTTAAAGCCCTGATGGCCAAGGTTGCAGAATTGTAAACCTTCTTACCCTATCTACCCAGCACCCTGGAGTCTCTATCAGATGGGGTAGGATTTTTAGCAGTAGAAGCCTTAATGCCCTTGGGCCCCTGAAATAGTCTCTGGATCTGCAATAGGATTTTTAAAAAGGAACTTGTGGGACTCAGGGACCCTGTAGTATCTGTCAGGTTTTCTGGGAGCAGGAGGCAGGGTATCAGGGGGCCAAACTAGATTCTGAAAAAGCATCACCAACAATGTCTAGTACAGGAGGAATAGCTAAAGGCCTATGCTGAGGTAGGAGAAGAAAATCCCTAAGCCTGTTTTTTGAATCTGAAAAGTCCTGGCTTTCCAAGTGGAAATGCTCCCTTAGAGTATGTAGGGTTTCCCCAAAAGAAAAATCCTCAGGAGGGGAAGCAGAGGGAATGGAGTCCTCTGCATCAGAATCTTCATAATTAGATAAGGGCAAATCCAGATGATCAGAAAAATTAGAAACAAAATTCTGATCAGAATACACACAATCAACTTCAGTCCTAGGCCTCTTAGAAGGGGGGGGGGGGGTTGGCTACCCCTGATGAGCGTTATTAGATCTTCAGCCATTCTTATTTGTTTTTTTGGCATAGAGGCCTGAGCATGTGGCCTGGGCGTCGTTTAGGCATGGATCGAGATTCAGGCCTAAGTAAATAAGGAGGCGTCTGTTTAACATGCAAGTCTGTAGGCCTGAATACACCCTCAGAAGCCGGTGCCTGCACAGTGGCTCCGGACCCATCCAAGGTAGTGATATCTGCGGGTTCCATAGTTGAAGCATCTTGGCGGCATACCAGACTCCGAATGGGTCTCAGTAGAGGCCTGCGAATCAGAAGCAGCAGGTATCAGGGGCTGCGAAAGCACCTCACGGAGTACTGGAGAACTGGCGATTGGCTTAGAAGAAGCGTCAATCGGTAGTTTTGGACCTCGGTGGTCTGTCTCTCCCTTTATCTTTGCGTTTTTTCGGAATCCTGGTAGTCGGATGGCTAACCAACAACATTTCTGGATAATTAAACAGAGAACCAAAATATTTAGAGGCGAAAATATACTGACGACGGATAGTGCGCTGATTAAATAAAGCACAAAACCAACAGCAAGGTACGTCGTGGTCAGGGCCTAGGCAAAGAATACAGTATGAATGAAAATCTTTATGAGGTATTTGCTTTCCACAAGTAATGCAATTATCAACTTTTACCGACATTGGTAAGGAGCAAGAAAAAGTTTCCCCAACGGGGTACTTAGCTTTAGTTGAAAACTTCGGTTCTGAAACTTGAAAACTAAAATTTCAGGAGTCGGCCGACCAGCACTTGCGAACTGCTTCTGCTTCGGGCACCGCACTGCAAGAAAAACTATCGTAATGGCATCGGCTGCATGTTTTATATCCCTGACGACCTGACGTCATGGAAGAAGGGACAGCAACTGACACAGGACCCAAGACTTTGTTAATCAGGCCGACTGAGGGCTACCTGCAAGCAGATAACCCAAATGTAATGACTGCAACAGTGAAACACGAAGTACAGTTGTGTACCTACCATAAATGTAGATGTTCGAGTGTATTCACTGTTGCAGTCATTACTCTTGGGTTATCCTGCTGGCAGGCTACCCGCAGTCGGCCTGAATTCCAAAGTCTTGGTCCGGCGTCGGTTGCTGTCGCCTCTTCCCTGACGTCAGTGCGCCAGGGGTATAAATGATGCAGCAGATGCCATTTTCTTCAGTGTTTCTTGCCCCAGATATCAGGTGCCCCCAAAAGGGTAGGCCAAAATAATGCCAATAAGTATGCATGCGCTAAAGTAAACATTTCCTTCATCTACAAGCAAATACACCACATAGGTTATATGGAATAGAGAAGTACAGAAAAGTCCCAGCAAAGAAAAGGGGGATGGTGGATAACCTGGACTGCAACAGTGAATACACTCTAACATCTACATTTATGGTAGGTACAGAAATGTACTATGTTCATCGTGTTTCACTGCTGCAGTCATTACTCTTGGGTTGAATCCCAAAGCTGAGGTTGGGTGGCTGGATCTAAATAGGGTTAGGAGAGGCTATAAGGCCCTGCAGAACTGCAGTGGCAAAGCCTGCTCTGGATTTAGAGTAGAGAGGTAAGTGGTAGTGCCTTGTAAAAGTGTGCACTGAACTCCAAGTTGCAGCCTCTAAAATGTCTTTGGTTGGTACTCCTCTGAGGAAGGCTACTGACGTGGCTGCTACTCTGGCTGAATGTGGCCTAATGTCCTTAGGCACCGATTTGCCATGTTGAGAGTAGCAGAAATGAATGCAGTGGCCTATCCATTTTGAAATAGTCTGCTTTGAGATAGCCTTTCCTTGTGATCCTGCAGCATATGCCACTAAGTTGCTCAGTCTTTCTGAAAGCTTTAGTTCTGTCCAAGTAGAAGCATAGCTGTCTGTGTATGTCCAAAGAATGCAGGAGTCTCTCACCCTTATTCTGTGGGTTAGGATAAAAAGTAGGCAAATTAATGGTTTGGTTAAGGGACACGGTGGACACTACCTTAGGCACAAATGTCAGGTTTGTCCTTAGAGAAACCCTGTCTGGATGGAAAATGATAAAAGGTTCCACAGCCATGACTGCCTGTAACTCTGAGACTCGTCTTGCAGAGGTTATTGCTAGGAGCAGAGCTGTTTTCCATGATAAGAATTTTATCTAAGCTGTATTGGCTGGCTCAAAAGGAGGCAGTGTAAGTTTTTCCAAAACATAATTGAGGTCCCATGCAGGTATTGGTGCTCTCCTTGGAGGTCTTATGTTTTTGGCCCCTCTGAGGTACTGCCTTAGCAATGGATGAGAAAAAATAGGTGGTTCCGTATTGTAATGAGCTGAAATGGCAGAGGCATGGATTTTAATTGATGAAAAGGATAGGCCTTTAACCAGCATCTCAGTTAGATATTGTAAAATCTGAGGAATATTTGGTACAAACGTGTCAATTCCTTGTGCCTGGTTCCAAGCACAGAATCTCTTCCATTTTTCTGCATAAGATTTTTCTGTACTGGGCCTCCTGGCCTCCAGAATAACATCCATCACTGCTTTAGAGAGGGGTGTGTTATGAATGGCTACATTATCCGCCATGCAGCCAGATTTAGGGTCCTGAGTTGGCTGTGCAGGATCTGATTGCTTCGTTGGGTCAGTAAGTGAGGAATTAGAGGTAATGTCCAGGCTGGGCCCTGAGACAAGCTCTTTAGGACTGGGTACCAGTGCTGGCGGGGCCAGTCTGGGGCAACCAGAATCATTTTTGGCTTCTCTTGTCTGAACTTTAGGAGTAACTTGGGGAGGAGAGGCAGAGGAAGAAAGGCATATATTGTTAGGTTTTTCCAGCTGAATGATAGAGCATCCTCTTTCCATGCTTGCTTGTGATAAATCCTTGTGCAGAATCTCTGTAGTTGGCAGTTGTGAGGGGAGGCAAATAGATCTATGTCTGGGCATCATCATTTCTTTGTTATCATACTGAAGACTTGTGGACCCAGTGTCCACTCGTGGGGATCCGTGAGGTTTCTGCTTAGTTCATCTGCCAGAGTATTTATCCTTCCTGGCAGAATTGTGCTTGCAGATGTACTTGGTAAGTCAATGCTGTGTCCCACAAAGTCATGGCTAGTCTGCAGAGGGGATAGGAATGTGTACCTCCCTGCTTGTTTATGTACCACATGACTGTAGTATTGTCCGTCTTTATCAGCAGTTGTCCTGGATGAAGCAGATCCTTGAAGGCTGTCAGGGCATTTTGAACAGCTAGCATCTCTTTTTCATTGATATGAAGATGCATTTGGCTTGTGGACCATGTGCCCAGAGTACATTTTCCCGTCATGTGTGCCCCCCAGGCATAGTCTGATGCATCTGTTGTTAATGTCTGCCTGGCTGTGGGTAAGGTGAACGGCTGTCCCTTGTTGTGGTGACAGGCCTGTGCCCACCATCAAAACTCCTGTTGCAGGGAGGGAATGAGGGTAATTAATGTTTCCAGGCTGTGGAAATGTTGAGTCAAAATAAGAAGTTATGTACCTACCATAACGTTCCATGTTAGTTGTCTTCTCTCGCCTTCTTTCTTGCTTGATGGGTTCGGAGCCGATCCTCGGCTCCATGCACTTGCTAAGCTCGAGAGTCACTTTTACCAGCTCGAGGCAGCCCCATATCCCATGATGCAAGGCGGTAAGTACCCAGATCTCGTTTGATGACAAAGGGCAATAGCACCAAGCATAAATACTTCCCAAAGGAAGAAAGAAAGCCTACAGGATGAAAGAAGGACCAGTTCTGAATGGTCTTCAGCATAACAATCTCTTGTAGAAAGGTCTGTCCAGGCCTGGGGAAGGAGGGAGGTCGCAAGAAAGAAGGCGAGAAGACAACTAACATGGAACGTTATGGTAGGTACATAACTTCTTAATGTTAAGTTGTCAATCTCGCCTTCATTCTTGCTTGATGGGACCGCGTCCTAGCACCTCTATCCTGGGTGGCTCAACGGAACAGACTCTTGAGGACTGTAGAGCCAAAACTGGCTCTGTCCCTGGAGGCCAAGTCCAATTTGTAATGGGAAACAAAAGTATGAGGAGTGGCCCAAGTGGCCGCTGCACAAATAGTGTCTAAAGGAAGTCTAGCTTGAAAGGCTGTAGAAGTAGCTAAGCTCCTAGTTGAATGTGCTTTAGGTTTTGAGCACAGCTGTTTTCCCTGAGCAGATAAATTTCAGAGATGACAGAAGACAGCCATCTAGATAAGGTCACTTTAGAAACAGGAAGGCCTTTCCTGTTATCTGCATAGGAAACAAAGAGTTGATCGGATTTCCTGAATTGTTTAGTTCTGTCCAAATAAAATCTGAGTTGGCGGTGGACATCAAGATAATGTAATTTTTGTTCCGATCTGTTTGAATAGTTTGGAAAAATACAGGGAGTTCAATGGATTGATTCAAATTAGCCTTTGAGGCGACCTTAGGCAAAAGGTCGGATTAGTTCTCAATGATACTCTGTCCTTGTGAAAGACCAAATAGGGTCGAACGAAAGAGCTTGAAGTTCAGACACCCTCCTGGCCGATGTAATAGCTACTAGGAATAATGTTTTCCAAGAAAGAAATTTTAGGAGCAAGAAACAGCTGGCTCAAGGGGAAGAATCAAGGATGTCAGCACTAAATTTAGATCCCATTGAGGAGGAGGATTCCTGATTGGAGGCTTTAGCAGGAAAATTCCTTTCAAGAAGGCTTTACAAAGCCTATGGGACATGATATTGTGATCTGCGATCCCGACATGAAAGTTCGAGATAGCAGCCAGTTGAACTCTAACTGTGGAAGAAGAGGAGCCTGCATGAAAAATCTCCGCTAAGAAGTCCAAAACTGCCTGAACTGGGGCAGTGAAGGGATCGATATTCTTGGCTTTAGCCCAATAAGAGAAACGTTTCCATTTGCTTGTATAAATCCTCCTGGTAGAGGATTTTAAAGAAGCTACTATGATGTCTCTAACAGGGTTAGAGATCAAAGGAAGCCTGGCTAAGGAAGGAAGTGGAGCAACCATGCTGAGAGGTTGAGAGAAGGGATAGACCGGTGCAGCTGACCGGATTGGTGAACCAGAAGATCTGGCACTGGGTCCAGATGCCATGGCTGCACCAAAAGGTAACGATGGAGGAACGGAAACCAAATTTGTCGAGGCCAATAAGGAGCAATGAGAATAATTTTGGCTCTCAAAACGGTAGCTTTCTGGATAACCTGAGGGATTAGAGGAAAGGGAGGAAAGGCATAAAGAAGTCCCTGGGGCCAATCCTGGGTCAGAGCGTCTCTGGGGGGATGGCCTGACAGAGGGAAGAGAGAGAAGTCGTCTGGGCATTTGCTGTTTTGGGGAGTAGCAAAAAGATCGCAAAATGGGTGACCCCATTCCAGAAAAATCTCCTCCACTATAGACTGCTTGAGAGACCACTCGTGAGGCATGAGAATAGCTCTGCTCAATCTGTCCGCTAAAATGTTGGTTTTCCCAGGGATGTGTGTTGCTACCAGAAACCGATGAGATGAGATAGCCCATTGCCACAGTCGGAGCGCTTCTCGACACAAGGGGTAGGACTTGGTTCCGCCCTGTTTGTTGATATACCAAACTACAGACATGTTGTCTGTGTGGACTGCAATCGTCCCTACAGGAAGAGAGTCGTTGAGGGCTTGCAACGTTAAAAGCACTGCTCTCATCTCTAGGACATTTATGTGCAGGTGGTACTCGAAAGGTTGCCACGTCCCATGAACCATCCTGCCCTGATAATGCCCCCCCCACCCGATCAGGGAGGCATCCGTGGTGACAGTGGCTACCGGGATGGGATACAAAGTTCCTGCCTTGGTGAATCTGGGGAGAAGTGATCCACCAAGCAAAATGATTTTTGCAAATCTGTGTCACCAGAATTTGGTGACGCATTGGAAGTTGTTGGTAAGACCACTGAGTGAACAACATCCACTGAAGAAGGCATGTAGAAGCGAGCCAGGGAAGAAGAGTAATGGCTGCAGCCATGAGACCTAATACTTTTAGAACCATTCTGGCCTGTACCTTCTTGTTGGCTAGAATGATCCTGACATGACTTTGAATGTCTGAAACTCTTTGGTCTGTAAGGGTAGCTGACTTCCGAACAGTGTTTAAGTTTGCGCCTATGAAAGTAATAGACTGGCAGGGCAATAAGGATGACTTTTCAAAGTTGATCGAGATGCCCAAATGAGAACAAAGATTTATTGTGTAATCCCTGGCTTGAACAAGCTGATGCCTGGTGGTGGCTGACAGGAGCCAGTCGTCCAGATACGGAAACACCTGGAATCCTTGTCGTCTCAGGTGAGCCGTGACCACTGCCATACATTTGGTGAACACTCTGGGGGCTGTGGTGAGACCAAAGGGCAGGGCTCTGAACTGGAAATGACTGGACCCCAGCCGAAAGCGGAGAAATCTCCTGGAGCGTCTTTGAATTTTTATGTGATAGTACGCATCCTGAAGATCTATTGAGCACATCCAGTTGTCCTTCTGTAAGAAGGGCAGAATTGATTGAAGAGTGACCATTCGAATCTTGTCTTCCTCACAGACTTGTTGAGTCTGCTGAGATCCAATATTGGTCTCCAGTCTCCCGTCTTTTGGGGACCAAAAGAACCTTGAGTAGATTCCGGCTCTGAATGGTCTGTTGTAACTGGCTGAATGGCTCTTTTTGCAGTAGTTTTGAGACTTCTAACTCTGCAATTTCCCTTAGACCGGTGGTACATCTGGAAGGAATTTGAGGGATAGAAAGGACTTTCCTCGAAGGAATTTTGTAACCCTCGGATATGATCGACTGTACCCATCTGTCTTGAGTGAGAGAACGCCAGGCTTCTGGGTACAGCGATAGTCTTCCCGACTGCCTCCAAGGAGGGACAGCCGGGCAACATCTCAGGGATGCTGAAAGGGCTTGTCAGAGAGACTCTCTGTTTCCCTGGTTTTGTGGACCCCTCTGCCTCTAGAGCGTCTGTTGTTGTTACCCCTCTGCCTCTAGGGGTAAACTGACCACGTGAATCCGCGTGACTCCTTGGGATTTGGAACCACATTTTCCACCCTTCTGTCCTTTGGGATAAGGTCTAGAAGGGGTGGAAAAATGGACTCCTGACAGAAAGAGTTTTGCCATCCTGCTCACACCTGGTCAACGCTTTCCTTCACTTGAGGGCCAAACAAAGCTGACCCATCAAAGGGAGAGTTTGTGAAGGACGCCTTAAAGGGATCTGCAAAATTACATAGCCGCATCCAGGCTTGGCGTCTAAGAGCCACACCTGTACCTGCGGCCCTACTCGCTCCATCAGCAGCATATGATATCAGCCACATGGAGGAGTTTGCAATGGAGTTAAGGGTTCCTAGCTGCAAAGCAATTTTTTCCTGAGCACCTGCAGCTGTAGGATCCTGCAGAACTTCACCTAGCTCCTTAAGGATATCCCTTTGGAGTCTGGTGAAGTGACATAGGTAGTTCAGCGAACGCATAGCAAAGGTCGCTGAAGAAAACATCCGCTTACCATATCTATCCATGGTCCTAGAGTCCTTATTAGGAGGATGAACAGGTATGGAAGGATCTGCAAGTTCCTTCTTGGTGGCAGCCGCCACCACCATGGCATCAGCGGGGACACCTTTTGTAAGGAATTGCTTGTCCGACGGGGCAGTAATAAATTTAGAAGGCCTCCTAGGGACTGGCTCTACAGAGTCAGGAGCAGCCCACTTCGAGCAATAACCTGCATAAGGGGTCGAAGGCGGAGACACCCAGGAGGTGGAGGGCCGAGATCCAAACGCCTCCAGGTATACTGACTCATCCTCAGAGGGATTATTGGTGGGCCAGTTTCCCGTCTAAGGAGTTCTAGGATGTCTGAGAAGGAGACATCCTCAGAGGGGGATCTTGGGGATCCCTCTGACTCATCTAAGTCAGTATCTGAAGTGATAGACTCGGGGGAGTCTATGTGTTTCCTCTTACATGTCCTCTTCCGCGGAGGATCTCCCGACAAATCAGGAGAATCCTCGGAAGAGGGGGATATTCCCAGTGGGGAAACCTGAGGCGGAGGATCTCTGGGTCCTGGAGCAAGAGAAGTGGCAGAGGTGTCAACAGGCACTATAGAGGGAGGAGCTAAGGGAACAGACTGCTGGCTGAGTCCAGAGGTCAGCACACTCTTCATCACCTCGAGGGCTCCCCTCCCAGGGAGGTCCGAGAGAACCCGCTCCGAAGAGCTAGGAACTCCAGGACCCACCGAAAAAGAAGGCTCCGAGGCAGATGTTGGAGCCGAGCTCACCAAGGCCGAGGCTCCAAGGGGAAGAGCGGGGTCGGACAAGGGTCCGTTGCCACTCACCCCCTGGGAGGAGACCAGCGAAGCCCGCCACGAATCCCTCTAAGGAAGGTCTCAAGAGGAGATAAGAGTAGAGGCTGAAGGAGCAGAAGGGGGTATCTGTCCCTCAGCCGTAGCAGAAACTATTCCCAAAGACTCCAACTCCAAACTCTGGGGTAGAGTCGAAGGAGGAACTGCAATGGGGTGTGGACTAATAGTCGTCTGCTGAGACAGACTATGTAGCATTTGGGCCAGTACCTGTGACTTTAGTAGTCTACTGACCACTCTCTCCAAATCATGGTCAGAAAGCCTGGATGACCTTGAAGATCGGCTCCGATGGCTCCGTCAGAGAGGAGAGGCGAAGCCGGAGCCGAAAGTATCGGCTCCAAGGAAGGGGACCTAGACCTTTTCCTCGAAGGAACCATCGGAGCCGATGAAACTACTGAAACTGTCGGAGCCGACAACTTATCGGCACCGACAGGTAGCTTCGATGTATCGGCTCCAGCCGGAGCCGATACCAGCCATAACTGTAAGGGTGTCGGAGCCGATTGGAGCCGACACCTATGCCTGGGCCACATGGTGGTCGGAACCGATCGGAGCCGACACCGAAGTGGTCGAACCAGAGTCGGCACAGATAGCCATCGGTGCCGAAGGTTTAGATGACCCAGAATCGGCTCCAGCCGGAGCCGATCTCGACTCTGAATGAGTTGGAGCCGAGGCCACAGGCTTGGACACAGAAGCCTGGGCCTTGGAAGACTTAGAAGTCTTAGATGGGGCCGACTTAGCCGGAGAGCCCTCCGGCTTAAGAAGGCCCCTCAAAATCAATTTATTTCTTCTTTCCTGCAGGACTCTCTGGCTAAAAGAATGACATATAGCACAGGAGTCCTGCAGGTGAAGAGGCCCCAGACAGTACAGGCAAGAAGTGTGACCGTCTGTCAGAGACATCTTCTGACAGCACGAGTCACACTTCTTAAAGCCTGAGACCCTTTCCTTAGACATGGTGCAAACAAACACACACACACCAGTCCAAGAAATAAAAATTAAATATACCAAAAGGTATTACTAACAGACACACACACACACCCTAACAGGGGGGGGGATGGGATGGGTTTTAGTCTGACTAAAAGTTTAGAAAAGACAGGGAAATTTTCTGTCAGAAAGGTACTAAAATTAAGTTAAAACTAATAATTTAAGGTTTTTTTGAAAAAAAAAAAAAGGGGCTAAAATAGTAAAGTAATAATTCACTTACCAGGAGCTGGTAAAAGGAGGACCTCATCAGCGAAGCGGCAAACGAGATCTGTGTACTTACCGCCTTGCATCATGGGATATGGGGCTGCCTCGAGCTGGTAAAAGTGACTCTCGAGCTTAGCAAGTGCCGAGTCGGAGCCGAGGATCGGCTCCGAACCCATCAAGCAAGAATGAAGGCGAGATTGACAACTTAACATCACTTTTTAGATACCATTGTAGTTTCCTCATATGCAGTCTTGCATATGGAATTAGCAGAATGCAGGATGCCATGAAACCCAAAGCCTGCAGAATTTTTCTTGCAGATAACTGGGTCTTTGTTGCCAACATTGTGAAGTAAGAAGTCAGTTGCCTTTGTCTGGTGTGAGATAAGCCATCTGGGCAGTTGTATTTAAGCTTGCACCCAGGAATATTATCTCTTGAGAGGGCACTAGTTTTGATTTCTTTTCGTTTACTGTGTACCCTAGGGAAATTAGTAATCTTTTTACAAACGCCAGATGCTTTAGTAGAATGTCCTTGTTCTCTGCTTGAATAAGGTAGTCGTCCAAGTAAGGATATATTTGAATTCCTCTGTCTGCAAAATGCAATTACTGGTGCCAGGCATTTTGTGAACATCCTGGGCGCAGTAGATAAGCCAAAGGGCAGTGCAGAGAATTGGTAGTGCACTGAGCCAGCTATGAATCTGAGGTATCATCTGCAAGATTGTCTGATTGGGACATGCAGGTATGCCTCTTTTAGGTCCAAAGTTACAAGCCAAGCCTTCTTGGCCAGCATGGGCAGAAGCTGTTGCAGAGTCAACATTTCGAATTTGGGAATGTCCACAAATGTGTTTAGAGTAGGCAGGTCGAGTATTGGTCTCCAGGCTTTGTCCTTTCTGGGTACCAAGAAAAGTCTTGAGTAAAATCCTTGTCCGTGCTCTTGTTGTGGCACTCGCTGAATGGCCCTCATGTCCATGAGAGATGAAACTTGTTTTTGTGCCTCTGTCCATTGATTGTGTGGCAGATCTGGCATACCTTTTGACCTTGGCAGGGTGTGAAAATGGAACCTGTAGCCCTGTGACACTATATTCAAGACCCATTTGTCCTGGGTGATCATGTGCCAATTTTGTGAAAAAAGTGCTAGTTTTCCCCCTAAAGGGGCTGCCAAAAGTTAAGTGCTTGGTGCTGGCAGAGGAAAGTCATTGGGACCGTTTCCTGTATGGCTGAGATTTGTCTTGTCCGCTTTTGGAGGTAGAAGCACCCCATTGTTTAGACCTGTATGAGCCTTGGGGCTGGGATTTGCCTCTGGGGTGTCTGTATCTGCCTCTTTGTGGCCTGTCTGACACTGGAAAGGACCAAATCTTTGAAGGCCAGTTCCTGCTAAATCTAAGTGGCTGTACCTGTAAGAAATCCTTAACTGTCTGCATAGATGTTGCTTTGTCCTCCATTTTCTTCAACACCTCTTCTGCTTTAACACCAAACAAAGTATCATGCTGTAGTGGAGCATCTAATAATTTTGCTTTAACATGATCAAGCAGATTCTGTTCCTTTAACCAAGCATGCCTCCTCCTAATGACAGTACCCGTAACAGCTGCCCTGCAGGAGGTCTCCAGAGAGAGTCAAAACCACATTGCAAAGTATGCTTTCCCACTTGTTCAGCTGCATGCAATAAATCCTGCATTTCTTTGTTTTCTGCACATTCAGAATTTGTCAACATTTTCTGTTTAAGCAGTGACATTAAATATTGCTGATATTTAAGCATATGAAATTGACAATTTAAAGCTCTTATAGCCAAGGTAGCAGAAGTATAAATCTTTTTCCCCCATCTGTCCAGTGCCCTTGAATCCCTGTCTGAGGGGATAGGGTTTTTTTGCAGTGGAAGCCTTGACCCCTTTGGGACCCTGAGATATAGTTTCTGTGTCTGCAGCAGGGTTTTTATAAAGACATTTATGGGAATCTGGAACCCTGTAGTATCTGTCTGGCTTCACATGAGCTGGAGGTAAGGAGTCTGGAGACAGCCCGGACTCTGAAAATACATCATCTACAATGTCTAAATCAGGAGGAATAGCAAGAGGCCTGTGCTGAGGAAGTAAAATGAAGTACCTAAGCCTTTTCTTAGATTCTGAGTAGTCTTGGCTCTCCCAGTGGAACTGCTCCCTCATGGTATGCAGGGTTTCCCCAAAAGAATAATCCTCAGGAGGAGAGGCTGAAGGGATGGATTTTTCAGCCTCGTCAGTTTTGGACCGTGGATGCCTGTCCTTTTCCTTGCGTTTTTTGTGAATTGCGGTAGTCGGATGGCTATCCGACGACATTGTGTAATTAAATCTTCGGCCAAAGTAGTGAAATGCAAAATCGTGCCGACGCTTAATAGTGCGTTGGTTAAATCTAGCACAAAACCTACAATTAGCGACGTCGTGATCAGGGCCTAGGCAAGGAATACAATAAGAATGGAAGTCCTTATGAGGTATTTGCTTCCCACAAGAAATGCAATTATTAACTTTTTCTGACATCGGTCTGGAGCAAGAAAAAAGTTTCCCCAACGGGGTACTTAGCTTTAAATGAAGACTTCGGATCTGAAATTCGAACATGAAAATTTCAGGAGTCGGCCGACCGGCACTTGCGAACTGCTTTTGCTTCGGGCACCGCACGGCAAGAAAGACTGAAGAAAATGGCATCGGCTGCATCATTTATACCCCTGGCGCACTGACGTCAGGGAAGAGGCGACAGCAACCGACGCCGGACCAAGACTTTGGAATTCAGGCTTACTGCGGGCAGCCTGCCAGCAGGATAACCCAAGAGTAATGACTGCAACAGTGAAACACGATGAACAACATCTGCTTCTGGCACCACGTGGCAAGAAAGACTGATGTAATGGCATTGGCTGCATGTTTTATACCCCTGACGACCTGACGTCATGGAAGAAGAGACAGCCCTCGACGCTGGAATCCAAGACTCTGGTATTCAGGCTGGCTGAGGGCTTCCTGCAGGCAGATAACCCAAATGTGATGACTGCAGCAGTGAAACACCGAGAACATTAAGTTTGTCTCCTGACAGACTGTATTAAGCCTGAAGAACCAAACCTGGCTGAGTTGCAGAAAGGGTAAAATCTGGTACCTTCTTACTTGTTTATGGACCACATCACAGTTGTGTTTGTCTGTGTAAACCTGCAGAGGCCCTGGGGACCAGAGATGGTTTAAAGCTTCCAAAGTGTTGATCATTGCTAAGGTTTGTCTAACATTTATGTACTTATGTCTTTCTTGAGGATTCTGCAAAGCTTGCAGTTTTACCCAGTTTGAAACCAATCCCCGTACCAGGTCTGCTGCATCTGTAGTGACAGGCTGTGTGTGTGGGGGGGGGGGGGTCAAAAGGGTGAATAAGAGAACTAGACAGCAAAACATCTGCTCTGCCAATAGAATATCCCTCTTTACAAATATCAGTACTGGGATCTGAAGGGACAAAGGGGACATGGGTGCCGAATCCAAACTGATCTGAGGTACCACTATATTTCCTCATGTGGAGTCAAGACAGGGGAAGCATGAGAATCACTGATTCCATGTACACCAAAATCCTGAAAAATTTCCTTGCTGATGCACGTCTTTCACTGGAGAAACTTAAGTACAGTTTTGTACCTACCATAAATGTAGATGTCCGATAGATATGCAACTGCAGTCATAACATATGGGTTGTCCTGCCTTAGGCAGCCCTCGGTCGGCCGAATTCCAAAGTCTGGGTCCGGCGTCGGCTGGTGTCGCCTCCTCTCCGACGTCACAACGGCTGGAGTATAAAGGCATCGGCCGACGCCATCTTCTTCAGTGTTTCTTGCCCCAGATGCCAGGTGCCCTCCTAGGAAGGCTAAATTTGGTGAATGGATAAACAATTCCAGACATGCACAACAGTAATAAACAGATACACCATAGGAGATACCCCCAGCTAAAGGAACAGGGGGAATGGACCCAAATGAAGGAAAAGAGGGGAAGGCGGGAGGGAAAATCTGACTGCAGTTGCATATCTATCGGACATCTACATTTATGGTAGGTACAAAACTGTACTATGTCCTTCAAGAATGCAACTGCAGTCATAACATATGGGTTGAATACCATAGCCAAGCTGGGGTGGATGGAGCTAAGAAAAGATGGTGTAGCTAAAATGCCCTGCAGGACTGCCGAAGCAAAGCCTGCTCGGGATCTGGAGTATAAAGGCAGGTTGTAGTGTTTGGTAAATGTATGCACGGAGCTCCATGTAGCAGCCTCTAGAATGTCCTTTGTAGCCACTCCTCTTAGGAAAGCTGTGGATGTGGCTATAGCTCTGGTGGAATGTGGCCTAATATTGGCTGGCACACTTTTTCCATGGTAAGAATAGCAGAATCTGATGCAGTGTCCAATCCATTTTGAAATTGTTTGCTTGGAGATTGCTTTTCCTTGTGTTCCAGCAACATAGGCTACAAACAGCTGGTCAGACTTTCTGGTGGCCTTAGTTCTGTCCAAGTAGTAGCGTAGTTGCCTGTGTATGTCCAAGGTATGCAGCAGTCTTTCCCCTCTATTTTGAGGATTGGGGAAGAAAGTAGGAAGGTGAATAGCTTGATTTAGAGACACCCTGGAAATCACCTTTGGCATGAAAGAAGGATTTGTTCTTAGAGAGACTCTGTCCTGATGGAAAATGAGGAAAGGAGGTACTGCCATGAGTGCCTGTATCTCCGAGACTCTTCTTGCCGATGTGACTGCCAATAGAAAAAACGTTTTCCATGATAGAAATTGCATCTCCGAGGTTGCTGCTGGCTCAAAGGGAGGCAGAGATAATTTTTCCAGTACAAAATTGAGGTCCCATGCAGGTACCGGTTGTTTTCTGGGAGGCTTGATATTCTTTATCCCTCTCAGGAACTGTCTTAGCAAAGGATGTGAGAACACTGGTGGAACACAATTGTATCTTGCTGAGATTGCTGAGGCATGAATCTTTATGGAAGAATATGAGAGTCCAGAATGAAACATTTCTGCCAAGTATTCCAATATCTGAGGTATACTCAGTACTGTTGTATCCCGACCCCTGTTGGCAGCCCAGATGCTGAATCTCTTCCACTTGGCTGAATAGGCTTTTCTGGTGGATGGTCTGCGTGCTTCCAATAAGATGTCCTGAACTGCCTTGGAAAGATTGGAAGCGGAAGGAGTTAAAGTAACCTCCAGGCTGTCAGATGTAATGTTTTCAGGTTTTGGTGAACAGTCCTGTAGTTGTGTTGTGTTAGGAGCAGGGGCCATCGGGGCAGAGGCCACGGTTTGGTCAGAGTTATGCTCAACAGCAATGGGTACCAGTGTTGCTTTGGCCAGTCTGGAGCTATCAAAATGCCTGTTGGTTGTTCTGCTTTGATCTTCAGGATCACCTTGGTCAACAGTGGCAGAGGAGGAAATGCATAAATTTTTAGGGAATTCCAGCTGAAGGAGAGAGCATCCATTGTCCAGGCCAGTGCATGGTGGGTCCTGGTACAGAACTTTTCCAGGTGATGATTCGTGTGAGACGCAAATAGATCTATGTCCGGTGTTCCTCATGTCTTTGTTATTTGTGAGAAAATGTGGGGATGCAGCATCCATTCGTGTGGATCCAAGAAATTTCTGCTCAGCTTGTCCGCCAGTACATTGTCCTTGCCTGGCACAAACTGGGATTGCAGGTGTATCTTCAGACTCAGTGCTTTTTCCCAGAGAATCATTGTTAGTCTGCAGAGGGGGTATGAATGAGTCCCTCCCTGCTTGTTTATATACCACATGACAGTGGTGTTGTCTGTCCTTATTAGTAAATGTCCTTGCTGCAGTGATTTTTCGAAACTCTCGATTGCATGCATCACTGCCAGCATCTCTTTTTGGTTTATGTGCAGATGTCTTTCCTTTGGTGTCCATTGACCTTGAACGCATCTGCCCTCCATGTGCGCCCCCCATCCATGATCTGAGGCGTCTGTTGTAATTATTTGACCTGCTTGAGGTCTGTTGAAAGACATGCCTTTGTTTAATTGACTTGCTTGAGCCCACCACAAGAATTCCTTTTGCAGGCATGGAATAAGTGGGATTACGTCCTCTAGGCTTTGGCTGTGTTGGGACCATAAGCTTTTCAAATACCATTGCAGCTTTCTCATATGAAGTCTTGCCAAAGATATCAGAAGAATGCATGATGCCATGAACCCCAGGGCCTGCAGGAGTTTCCTTGCAGTCAGCTGGGAGAGCTGTGCTAGGCCTGTGAAGTACTCTGGTAACTGCTGTTGTTTTTCCTCTGTGAGGTAGGCCATTTGTGTTTGTGTGTCCAGTTTGGCTCCTAGGAAAATAATCTGTTGGGATGGCAGTAGCCTTGATTTCTGAACGTTGACTGTGTATCCCAAGGCCTGTAGTAATTGCATGACATAGTCCTGGTTTTTTATTAAGGTTTGTCTGTTGTCTGCTTGTATGAGGCAGTCGTCCAGGTAGGGGTATATTTGAATTCCCTGGAGTCTGCAGTGTGCCACTACTGATGCCAGACATTTTGTAAACACTCTGAGCGCAGTAGATAAGCCAAACGGCAATGCTGAGAATTGATAGTGCTCTGTCCCTGCAAGAAATCTGAGGTATCTTCTGCAGCTTTGTCCGATTGGGACATGCAGGTATGCCTCCTTGAGGTCCAGAGTGACCAGCCAAGACCCCTTGCCCAGCATGGGAAGGAGTTGCTGTAACGTCAGCATTTTGAACTTTGGCACAATGAGAAAAGTATTTAGAGTAGACAAGTCCAGTATAGGCCTCCATTTGTTTTCCTTTCTTGGAACAAGGAACAGTCTTGAATAGAATCCCTGGCCTTGTTCCTGGGGAGGTACCTTTTCTATTGCTTTTATACTTAATAGCTTTGAAACTTGAATGAGTGCATCTGCCCTTTGATGGTGTGGCAGGTCTGGCATGCCTTGTCTTGTAGGTAAAGTATGGAAGTGGAATCTGTAACCCTTGTCTATTAAATCCAGAATCCAACTGTCCTTGGTTAAGATATGCCAGCTCTTTGAGAATAAGGATAATTTTCCGCCCAAGGGTGCTTCTCTCTGAGCCCTTGTAGGCGGTATGAAAGTCAAGTCATTGTGATTGTCCTTGTGGTGCAGTTGGACTGGCTGCAGCACTTCTTTGATTTGTAGGTTGCCATTGGCGTCCCCTGTAGGAGCCCCGGTATTGTCCTCGGCCACGCCTGTTCTTTCCCCTTTGAAACTTGTCTGAGTCTGGGAAGGACCAATTCTTTGAAGGCCAGTTTCTACTGAATCTGTGTGGCTGAACCTGGAGGAAATCCTTGACTGTCTGTACTGACTTAGCTTTTTCCTCAATGGACTTTAACACATCTTGTGCATTAGCGCCAAAAAGCTTCTGTTTTTCCAGAGGTGCATCAAGTAACTTTACTTTGACATGGTCTGGCAGTGGCTGATCTTTTAACCAAGCATGTCTACGTATCACAGCCCCAGTCATAGCTGCCCTACATGAAGCTTCCAATGCATCATAACCACACTGAAGAAAATGATTGTTAACCTGTTGAGTGTTATGTATGTGATCCTGCAATGCCTTTCTGTCAATAGGCTCAGGAGAGGCTAACTTTTTCTGTAAATCATCCAGTAAAAAATCCTGGTACTGAAACATATGAAATAGGCAGTTAAGAGACCTCATGGCTAGGGTGGTAGAGGTATAAACTTTTTTAACCCATCTCTCCATAGACCTGGCTTCCCTATCCGCTGGCAAAGGATTCTTGGCAGTGGAGGTAGCCACTCCCTTGGGACCCTGTGAAATAGTTTCTAAATCCACGGTGTGGGCCTTAAAGAGATGTTTGTGAGTGTCAGGGACTCTGTAATATCTGTCTGGCTTGACAGGAGCAGGGGGGAGAGAGTCAGGGTTAGCACTGGAATCGGAGAAAACATCATCCAAAACATCAATCACAGGAGGAATAGCTAAAGGTCTGTGCTCGGGAAGCTTTAGGAAGGTACGGAGCCTTTTCCTGGAATCAGAGAATTCCTGACCCTGCCATTGGAAATGTTCCCTCACTGAGTGCAGGACTTCACCAAAAGAGAAATCCTCTGGTGGAGAGGCAGAGGGTATTGATTCCTCAGCATCAGAGTTCTCATAGGCCTTGAAGGATTCTTCTTGAATATCTGAATGCTCAGAATCCCCAGAGGCCTCATCTGAAGAGAGGTTTTCAGTCTGCTCAGTTCTAGGCCTTTTCTCTGCAGGAGGCTGAGAACCTCTGTCTGGGTGAGGCTGAGACCCCCTGATAAGGGAAATAAGGTCTGCAGCAAGAGACATAATCTGTTTATCAGAAGAGGGGGCCTGGACAGCAGGTTTAGGATGGGCCTTGGCCTGGCTGGCGGCCTTAGCACGTGCAAAGGCCTTGATGGACATAGATACAGGAGGCCTAGCAGCCCCACGTGCAGGAGTGACCTTGTCCACCGGAATGGTGTCGGGTAAATCAAGAACTTCGGTATCCGGAGAAAAATCAACAACAGGCACCAGAGAGGTCTCCGGGACCGAAGGACTAGTTAACGCTGTGTCGTTGGCCTGGAGCGGCTGAATTACCGCTTCCGCAGGGACCGAAGCACTAGCGGAGGGTCTAGGAGTAGTATCGGTAGAGGACGCGGGCAGAGGATGCCGGTCCCGGTCCTTCCGGTTTTTGGAAGATTGAGCTGTCGGTTGATCCGACGGCATGGTATATGCGAAGGATTCGCCAAAAAAGTCTTCAGCAAATTCTGCCTGGCGCCTGAGAGTGCGCTTATTAAAGCAAGCACAGGCAGCACAGGCCGAGACATCGTGGTCTGGGCCCAGGCAAGGAAGACAGTAAGAATGGAAGTCCTTATGAGGTATTTGTTTACCACAAGACAAACAATTATTAACTTTCTCAATTTGTTTTGACATCGGCTGAGGCAAGAAAAAATGTTCCCCAATGGGGTACTTAGCTTTTAGATGACTTCGGTACTGAAAACACAGGAGCTGACCGACCGGCACTTGCGAACTGCTTCTGCTTCGGGTACCACGCGGCAAGAAAGACGAAGAAGATGGCGTCGGCCGATGCCTTTATACTCCAGCCGTTGTGCCGTCGGAGAGGAGGCGACACCAGCCAACGCCGGACCCAGACTTTGGAATTCGGCCGACCGAGGGCTGCCTGAGACAGGACAACCCATATGTTATGACTGCAGTTGCATTCTTGAAGGACATCTGGTGAAAGATCTCTACTTTATCTAGAGGGAGAAAGGCTTTTCCAAGGGTAGGCTTTTCCAAGGGTAGCATTTAACAGACATCCTAGAATACAATTCTGTGAGAAGGGATACTGCAAGACTTCTGATAGCTGACTTGAGAACCTAGACTGAATAGAAGATTGTTAACAGTTGCTATAGACTCGACAGCTGGCAAAATAATCTGCAAAAAAAATCAGGCAAACATGCAAATATAGAAAAATGTGAATGCCTGGAAGCCTGCAACAAGCAAAGACTGGGGACAGGCACTTGGTGAATTCACTTGCTGTAATGGGAAGTTCAATGGGCAAGAAAGAAACTAAAATGAGCCAGAAACAGCAAATCTTAAGAAATGCCTGAACTGTTTTGCCCAGTGGGAATGTGATGATAGGCATCGTTTAAATCTAGCTTTTTGTCATGAACGCTAGAGAAGGAATCAAGAGGTACACTCCAATAAAGAAAACACCACTTTGTAGAATCACAAACGCCCACTTTAATAAAACAGTAACAGTAAAAAATCTGTTAAGCGCTTTCACCCTGGAATCTCCAGAGCTTCATCAAAACAGTTATTAATTAAAAATGTTTGTTTGTGTCTTTCGGCTTTTCCCGGTTAGGGGTCGCCACAGCGGAACTCCGGTCCACTAATGATTGGCAGTAGAGTTTTACATGCTGGCTTGCCAGGCCTAACGCACAACCTTCAACGAAGGAACTCCCATTCACGCATGTCGCCACACAGAAGACGCTCTAACTGAGAATCGAACGGGCAACGTCTAACTGTGAGGCGACAACGCTACCGCAGCACCACCACCGCTGTTTAGTTATTAATT
Organism: Protopterus annectens; assembly: GCF_019279795.1. Classification (NCBI taxonomy): domain Eukaryota; kingdom Metazoa; phylum Chordata; order Ceratodontiformes; family Protopteridae; genus Protopterus; species Protopterus annectens. The sequence continues at coordinate 52,060,650 of NC_056728.1, forward strand.
AAAAATAGTCTTTTATAAATATTCATACAAAATTCCACCAGTAATATCCCATTAATATTAATGGCCATGATGTCACTCAAACTCTGTACCCTTGGTTTCATGATTTAACATATTCATTCCATACAAAACCTTAATGCCTAAAAATTATATACAAAAAAATACAAAAACATATAAGTATATTATTCTGTTTGACCAAATGCATGTATAAAACATGAACCTCTAATAAAATTATAGTCATTAAATTCACTGCAAAGTGTTGTAATAACTTAGTATAACTTTATGCTTTATTATAACTTTGCTGCCCTTGACTTAAGGACACTGCTAATACTTGAATGATCATTTAGCCCTGGTTTTCTTGTTGCATCGAATTTCAGTTGCCAGAATAACTCTGTGTATTCTAATTGGGCTTCCCATAATCCTCCCCTTAAATCCTGCTTAACTTGTTCTAATACATAGCACTTAAATCTACAGTCCTTACATTCCTTCTGATGTCTATACAATGCAACAGTGTCCTTCTGTACTAAAGCATCTTGCATATGTTCATAAATGCGTCTTCTTAAAGGTCTCTTCGTTTTACCTATGTAGAAGCCAGTGCATTTTTTGCACATAGCAATATATACCACTCCCTTACTATTAAAATTTAAGTGTTCCCTAGCCCTCATTTTGAAATTCCTGGTAGGGAGGTTAAGGCTGTCCTGTTCTAGAATGTTTGAACATTGATTGCAAAACCCACATCTATATGTGCCCATTTTTTTCCGGGACATTTCCATCCCTGTCCCCATTCTCTGACACTCAAGCATTTCTTTTATATTCGTGTCCCTTTCCTTAATAAATGGGGCTGGGGGAATATGTTTACTGATCTCAGCATTAGTAGTCAATACCTTCCAGTATCTCTTAATAATGTTCTCAATATCAGTTGAGAAAGAAGTGTGGGTATAAATAAATGCTAAATCATACATAGTACCTGGATCTTCTTTTTTGCTACTGATAGCCATATCCTTCCCTATAATAGGTTGGCGTTTCTCTTCTCTTTCTCTCCTTACCTCCCTCATTAAATGATTTATTAAGCGAATAGGGTAACCTCTTTCCTTAAAGAATTTTTTCATTAATTTAATTTCCTCTAGGAATGTGGTTTCCTCACTACACATTCTGGATGCCCTAATCAACTGACCTTAAAACAATGTCCTTCTTCTGGTTTTATGGATGTTCGCTGTCATAATGTAAATAATTAGAAGGGCTAGGTTTCCTATATAATCTAGATTGGAATTTCTTTTTCTTAAAATCTTTGTATATAGTCACATCCAAATAGTTAATACTTTCTTTGGATGTGTTAGAGGTAAATTTTAAAAAAAGGTGTTGTGGTGTTAACAGATCAAGTTTTAGAATAGAATTGTAAATCAGAACCCTTCCAAAACAGGCAGATGTCATCCAAAAATCTAGTATATAATATTATATTTTCGTTCCATGATGTTTGAAATACATAATTTTTCTCTCAATAGTATAAAACTTGACTGGCATATAAGGGGGCACATGCAACCCCCATAGCAACACCTTTTTCCTGTTTGTAATATTCACCACTAAAATATATGTAGCTGTTTCTTAATATAGTTTCCATGAATTCCAAAATGAAATTCCTTTGGTCATTGTAGTCGCATTCAGTTAGGACATCCTGAAACCACTCAAGACCTGCATCATGTGGAATGCTAGAAGTAAATCTATCACATCTGTAGTCATCATATTCAAATCTACACTAAATTTGTCCTGGGTCACTTTCGTTAAAAAGTCCCACAAATCCCTTGAAATATGTTTCAAAGATGTTACACATTCCTTCAAGGTATAATCAATGTATTTGGCTAAGGGTTCGAGCTTGGAGTCTGCCCCAGCAACTACAGGCCTAAAGGGTGGTTTTTCTATATTTTCGTGTGTTTTGGGTATTCCGAATACTACCGGAATCTTTGGCCTGGACACTGTCAAGAAATCCAAATGTTTCTGGTCTATTGTACCCTGTAAAAATGATCGTTAATATAAAAATCCACTTGAGTAAGCAATAAAAAACTAATTTCTAGATACAACACTGTTAACTGTCATCATTTAAAATATCCAACATATTCGTCTCATAATCTATACCATCCATAAGTAAGACCCCCCCCCCCTTGTTGACCAAGTCCCTGTCACTGAGAAATTATTTGTTGAAATTTTTGGGGGTTCATTTTCCTTATTTCACCTTCTACTAGTTCTTCAAAGACCTTAAAAATAGGGTTCAGTGGGGGTTAAACATACTTTTTCTTGTCAAACAAGATCACACAGGTTTTGTCTCTCTAAAAAGACATTTGAGGTTCATTTTTCTCACAAACAGTTTTAGCTCAATCAGTGTATTAACTGTTCTTATGGGCCTTGTTGGAACTTATTGAAATCCTGTGGTAAACAGTTTAACATAATCTTCATTAATTATTAAATCTGTGTAGTTGAAAATATGGATATTACCTTGGGTAGTAACAATCCCAGAATGTGACCTCTCTATACCCGATTCTACAAGTGTTTTCTTTTATGGGAGTGTTCGTTGCAACTGTGGTTGACATTTAGGAATCAAGAGGTACACAGAACTGAAGGGATAACATTTTGAAGTTTGTTAATTTTTTTGTCAAAATATCAAAGGAAAACTCCAGTACCAGAAAAGTCCTTGAATAAAAACCTTTCCCAAAGTGGTAATGATGCACTGATTACACAACTTCCTGTACAGCATCTGGTGCAGAATGGGAAGAAAGTGTCTTTACTCGTTGGGCAACACACCATACCCCCCCCCACTTCCCAGGATTCCCACTGCCAAGTGTACCCCTTATGGGTTACATTTAAAACCTGTCTGAAACTATGCAGTGCCACAAAGGGAGATAAAGCCTTACAAAAATTGAATGATTGCTAGAATAAGAGGGGAGAAGAGCCCAAACAGGCAAAAAAAAGTGATGTTGATTGGAGGACTGTCTTTGATCTTCTAAGGCTTTTCCTTTTTAAGATCCTCCTTTCCATTGCTTTATAAACATTATTTGTCAGCCACTTGCTGCTTAAACTGCGTACTGAAAAAAGGAGCCAAGGAAAAGGGGAAATACAGGGGAACAGATACAGATTTTGTTATATTCATCTGTACCAAATCATAACACATTTTCTTTACCATAAGAATTTCATTCTGCCCCCACCGAACAAAAACTTTTCATCTTGGGTAAAGTCTCAAAAAGATAACTCTTCAGGAGGGAAATCTGAAACCATAGTTTCTTCAGAGTCAGAATGTCAAGACTGAAGAAATTCCTGAGTTTTCCTCAAAAAAATACATATATGTAGTGGAAGGATTCCCCTAGCAAGAGGGGTTATCTGCCCAGCCTTGAGGAATCATTAGCTAACCGACAGTTCCACTTCAACAGCAAAAAAGCTCTGAAGTAATCCAAGCTCTATCGTTATACTGATCTCCTCTCAAGCTCCTGACATTTGGAGAGCATGGAAGGAATGCTTAAGCTTTGAAAGGCTGGGGTAGGCTACTTCAACAGTGATTATATGCTGATCATCAGTTAGTTTGTTGACAGACTTTCTTCCCTTCCCTTCATCAAGGATATAAAGAGCTGGCCAGACTTTCCGAACTGCTTTGGCCTGTCCAGGAAAAATGTCAGCTGCCTTTCTACATCTAGGGAGTGCAAAATTTTCTCCTGCCTTGTTCTGTATGAAGAAAAATACTGGGAAATTAATATATTAATTTAATGACCATGTTCAGCATTAGGAAGGAAATGCAGAGAGACTGAACTTGTGGAACATCAGAAAGGGATTCTTTTAGCAAAGGTCATGGCTAACAAGAGATGTTTTCCAGCACAGGTAACTGATGGGAGAGGACACGGCTGTTTTCAAGCGGTGGTGGGTAGCTTTTCCATAACAAAATTGAAGTTCCAAGGTGGACCAATCTCTTTTTAGGGGTCTCTACTGCAAAATCCCTTTAATAAACTGTTTCACTGTTAAGGGAGAGAAAAGTGAATGATGCAGTGGGGTGAGGACAAGGGAGACCTTAGCTGATATTGGGTCATGCCGTCTGTTCTGGCGCCAACAGAAGAACCTCTTCCATTCTGATACATAATTTCCTCTTGCTGTTCTTTCAGGCCTCTTTAAAGATGTTAAAACAATTCTTCAGAAAATGTGACTCTAGAAAGGATGGGTGCTAAAAATCAAACTGTCAGTCTTAGAGTTCTCATGTTTAGGTGAATGATAATCCCCATGGACTGGCTTAGGAGGTAATACATATGCTGAGGCAGCATCAATGGTACCCTCCCTGCCAAACTCAACAAGGAGGAGGACCATTTCTGCCTTGCTCAAAGGGGCACTATCAGGATCATTTCTGCAGTCTCTTTCCAGCTCTTCTGTAGTACCCTGAGGATTAGGGGAATGGGAGGGAATACATACAGAAGGTACTTTTTGCCCAGGCCTCACTTTCAGTATCCTGGTGCAATATCGACTCACCTGTCTTTTCTGGAGAAATTTTTGTCAGACCCCACTTGCAGACTAAAGCCAAGAACACCTATATCTGTAGCAGCCACTCATTGAGGTCCAGAGTTGATCTGCTTTAGATGTCTGCCAGCCTGCTGCTTAAAACAGGGGATACATTCAGCCTTGGATGTCATCCCTACCTCCTATACTGGCACTCATCCTGCATGGCTAAGTCACAGGTTAGTAACACAAACTTGTAGGAAAAACCACCTTTAATAACAAAGCAAAGCTTTCGGGCAGAACCCTTCTTCAATACTAATACAATCAAGTCTGCACACTAGAAGCTTATATACAGGTCTAGAAGTCACATGATTAGCAGCCAAGAATCATGTGACGAACAAGTCTTAAAGTGCAAACAACATAAAAAAACTTTAAAGAAACTTTAAAAAAACTTTAAAAAACCAAAACCAATTTTAACTAGATTACGTAATATTATTAATTGATTTTTTTTTTAAGTTTTTTTAAAGTTTTTTTAAAGTTTCTTTAAAGTTTTATTATGTTGTTTGCACTCTAAGACTTGTTCGTCATATGATTCTTGGCTGCTAATCATGTGACTTCTAGACCTGTATATAAGCTTCTAGTATGCAGACTTGATTGTATTAGTATTGAAGAAGGGTTCTGCCCGAAAGCTTTGCTTTGTTATTAAAGGTGGTTTTTCCTACAAGTTTGTGTTACTTGCTCCACATTTTGCAGCTGGTTTTTTGGTGCAAGTCACAGGTTACCCGTTTACATACCTCACTGCTGTGATACGCAGGGGTGTCTGAATGCTCGGATTGCCAGAATGACTGCCATAAGCTCCTTAATGTTTGTTTTTCCCCCGGAACTCTTGGTTCACACATTCTCTAAGCAAAGTCACAGAAGTCTGCCAAGAGGGTCTGGGATACTGGCTCCACCATGAAAGGCACCTCCTAGTTCAGAGAAATTGGCAAAATTAATCAAACCAGCTCTTTCTTGATGCAAGGCAGGTGGAAGATACTTTAAGAAATGTGCATGCTGGCAGCACCCATTTCTTTGATACCACTGCAGTTTTTACATGTCTGACCCTGGAAGGGGGTACAGTCAAAATGCAAAAGACCATGTAGCCCAGGACTCTAATTCCCTGGCCAAGATCCTGTTGCACTTTGCAATCTTTGTGAAATACTGTGTTAAGAAAAAGCTCTTATTCAGGGATACAAAAGCTTTTTGCCTGCCTGAACCAATAAATGCTCCTAGAAAAGTAACTTGTCTCGCTTGTTGGCTGTAAATGAATCTTTTACTGGTTCAAGTACAGTCCCATGGCCTGGAAACAGGTCACAATGGCATTCTAGGTCCTCTTCTACCTCCTTCAAAGTGATCAGGATGAGACAATCATCCAAGTAAAGGATGAATGTGAACATTTTAACTTACAAAAGGCAATGACTGGCACTAGGCACTTTATGAATATCTTAGTGCAGTTGACAAGCCAAAGGGCAAGGATGTGGACTTGCAACGAGAGCTCCCTGCTTTGAATCTTAAGTACTTCCTACCCCTCTTTGTGAAAGGGATGTGCAAATAGGCATACTTCAGTCTAATGTCACCATAAGGGCTTGTGAGTGGAATACAGGCAGGAGATTTTGTAAGAATGGCATTTTGAATTGCGGGACACTCAGGAACTTGTTTAATCTTAAGAGATCTGGCAATGGTCTCCAATACCATTCTTTTCTTTGGACTAGGTAGTCTTGACTATAATCTTAATTCCTTTTCTTTTTCAGGCACCCTCTCTATGGCACCTTGTGTCATTAGGCTTTCTGCCTGCAGGAGTATCAGAAACTACTGGTGCTTTGGAACACATGGAATGCCCACAAAATTTAGATTTTCTTTGAAACTATAGGCTTCACCTATATGAGCAAATGAAAGGAATGGGTTTGGCTGTTTCATTTTTTTTTTTTTTTTGGGGGGGGGGGGGGCAGTACAAGAGTCATAATCCATTCTTTGTTTATCAAAGCCCTGAAGATCAGCAGATTTCTCTCAGTTGTCACTTTGCTACTTTTCCTGAAATTGCCATTCTTCACTTTTTGTCCTCTGTTCTTGTGTTGGTTGGTAGTAAAGACAGAGCTTCTACTTGGACAAAGTTGTGTAAAATTTTACCATAACGATAGAGGTCCTTCTCTTCTCTGTTGCAGTATTCTTTACATGGCGAAGTTCTCCACTGTAGGCAACCCGTTGTTGGCTGGTATACAAAAGTCTTTCACTATTTGACATTTTCTCCAAGTCTTTTGGGTTTCTAATACCATGATGGGAATGGACCCCATTCCTAAGTCAAAGTATATTTAAAGTTCATGAAATTAGTATTGCTTCAATCTTTGATGCCAGCCAGTAGTGCTCTTCGCAGCACCCACAATGTGTCTAGTAATGACTCCTCCAGAGTTTGTATGGAGTTACATGTATTGGTAACATATCTAAGATTGTAGATTATTTTTATAAGACCCCGTTGCTCTTACTACTATTGGAACGGTCTGGGTGCCTTTCTTCCACACTGCTCTCGTTTCTCCCTGCAGATCCTGATATTTTATGACTTTGTGTCTCTCTGTACGCAAAACACTTTAGTCACTGGGTGTGGCAATTTCAATGATCAATGCTACTCTTGTCTTCTTTTCTTGGACCACTATATCCGTTTATTTAGCATTTATCTTTTGAAGTGTTGGTAATGAATGATCCCATGTGATGTAGACTTCATTTTCTATGATGCTTTGTGGCTCATGTTTCCAGTGTTTTTCGGCCATTTCAATACCACAAGGTTTCAATCCCCAAGTGCAAAAGTCTTGCCACATTATTATGCCTTTCAGTATACAGTCCTTCTGCTATTAGTATGTCGCAACCAGCAACGAGGTGTGCAACTGTTTCCAATTCGGTTTTACAAAACCTACATATGTCTGTTTCTCCCACATATTCAGTGGACTTCATAAACCAACGTGTATGCAGCCCATTATCTTGGGCTGCCAATATTAATCTTTCATCTTTTGGTTGGAATTCACCTCTCCTTAACCATTCCTGCGTTCGTTCCTGATCAACATGAGGTTCTTCCAGAAGTTTTCTGTACTTGCAACTATATTTATACTTTTTCAACATTTCTTGCCTTCTCATCTGATCCTTCACATTACATTCTTTTTGTTTTTTTGGCACATTCATTTACTGCCTGATTTTTATCCACTTCTGGTTTGATTTCCATGCCTGCTTGACGCCGATAAGCTTCTGCTAGATTACGCAGAGAAGTCATCTTAGATTTATTCTCCACGTTTCAAAACTTTCACTACGTTTGGGTCTTGTGAGGTCAGCAGATGTGTCGAGTCCCACGATTGCAGATCTATACATATAATCAATTTCAAGGAGGCCCATCCTTCCTTCGGAACGCGGAATATATGATCTTGGTATGCACTGATTTTTATAAATCATTTGGTGAGCATGAAGCATCCTCCTTGTTTTCCTATCTAATCTATCCAACACGTTTTGGGGCCAGTCAATCACTCTAAAACTGTAAGCTAGGACAGGAAGAACAAATTGGTTTATAGCCTGGATTTTGTTCTGATGTCAGTGTTTTCAAGACTAATTTAAGTCTTCTGAAGTATTCCTTACTAAGTTTTACTCGCATTTGTTCAGGTTTTATTATTGATCCTTCATCAATTCCCAAGTATTTATACACTCCTTCTTGCTCAAGTTCTTTTATATCACATTCTTGTCCCAAACTGATGTTTTCCTAGCGTTGCAGTTTTCCTGCTTTAAAGGCTGCTTTTGCACACTTAGCAAGACTAAATGACATTCTTAGATTACCTATAAAAGTTTTGACAACTTGCAGATGTGCTTTCAGTTTCTCATCCGATGAGCTATACAGTTTTTAATCATCAACAAACAGAAGGTGAGAAGTCTTTACATTTTGTTGTTTTCTAGGCGGCAGATTATAGCCATGGCCTAAGCTGTCGAGTAAACAGTTTAATGGATTAAGAGCAAGGCAGAATAGTAACAGTGAGGGGCACCCTGAAATATCCCCCTTTGAATTTTTATCCCTGGGATAATTTTGTCCTTTATCGTGGCTTAATTGCAAAGCGGTCTGCTACTGTTTCATGGTCCCTGTAATGTAATCTGTCAGTGTGGGGTGTATCGTATTTTTAAGCACTCTTATCCATGAATGAGGGATACTATCAAATGCTTTTTTATAGTCAATCCATGCCATACTTAGATTCTTCCCCTTTTTACAGTTCTCCACTATGACTTTGACAACAAATGATTCTTTCTTCCATATGACTTTCTTTTATTGCCCTTTTGTTCTACTACCATAACGGAGTTTTCTTCTAAATGACTATAAACTCTGTCGGCATCAATTCTCATGTACAGTTTATACATCATTGGAGGGCAAATTATCGGTCTATAATTTTTAGGGTAGCTTGCAGGTTCACTCAAGTAGGAGCATTGTTTTTCCTGTTAGCCAGGTTGGTGTCTGTTCTGGATGCGCATATAAATAGTTCTTACTCATGGCTAAATCTTCATGTAACGATGTTAATACTTTTAACCAGAAGTTAGGTACTACATCTGGGCCTGGGGTTTTCCAATTAGAGGCTTTTCTTAACTTTGTTTCAATCTCTCTAGCTGTTACTTTATCCCATTTCATATCCTGTATCTTTAAATTTCTTATTTTTTTCTTTTACTTCTACCCATTTAGCATATTTGTTATGTTCCACATGATCTTCATATGTATCCAGTTCTTCTTTTCTTGGTGGTCTTGCAATTAATTTTATCTTATTTCCCAGTTCTCTAAAAAAACCTTTTTGGGTCCTCAACAGATTGCATATTTTGCACTTTTCCTTTATATTTATCTTTGTATCATCTTAACTTTTTCTGCCTTTGCCGAAATATTTAGTTTGTTACTTGCAATAGTGCATGATAGATCCTGGTGTGTTCTAATATTGCGCATTGCTTTTATCACATCTTTCTTAGTATTTTTGTTGATCTATTCCCTCTTCTATAGTCTTCTAACAGTGACACTTCTTGTCTTAATTGCTTTATAAATTTTCTCTATTCGTTATTTCCATGATGGTATTAGATTGCTCCCCTTCCTTTCCCTTACTACCTTGTGTTCTTGTGGTAGAATTTTATCAGTTATTAATTCAGCTGCACAGTAACATATCCTGTTTACTTCTGTTTATATCACATGGATCTCTATGAACAGTCCTAATTACTGTGTTCATTTGTTTTATCAGACTTATGACTTTTTTGATTTTATTAACCTTCTGCAGTCTATTTCTTTCATTGATCTTGACACATCTGTCCATGTCTATTAAATCAAGCAATTCTTCTCTTAGCTCATTTTCTTCCAAACTGAGGGCACATCCCTTGTTTTCCAATTCCTGCGGGCATTGTATAGAAGGTTGTATAGCATCTTCCTGTGACACAGTCTCATCAATTTCATCCTGTGCCGTCCGTTGCTCTATCATATGGGAACTCAATGGCCTACCACTCCTCAACATTGACTGCATCACAGTTTCCTGTTCCTTCCCTTACTGTCTAGCTTCACGTGAACATTTATACTGGTTTCCTGTAGAAGGGTCCAAATTATCTTCATATGACACCTGACCAATTGTTTCCTGTTCCACTGGTTTCCCCTTAATTTGGATATCCATTACTCTATCCTGTTGCGGTGCTTTCTGAATCCTAAACTAAATCCTTCACTTTGCAGATACTCCATAACCTTAGTTTCTATTTCTTAACTTCTCCATTACTAATCTTCTTTTCTACTTTTCCTCTTTGTCTTATTTTTTGTATTGTAAAGTTTTCCATGTCCGGATTCCTTTGTCTGTATTTCTCTTCCAATATCTTTGGTGCTGCTCTTTTTGTATTGGTTAGTTTTGCTTTTTCCTTTGCATAAATATTAGACCATATTAAATCTCTTTTTCCTTCTCATGTCCATATTTCTTCTTCAGATGTTTCCTGATCTTCCTGTTTCTCTCTGCTTTGGGGACTCGCTCAATCTTGCTGTGACGTAACCTGCGTTAGGCCTACATCAAATCCTTCACTTTGCAGGCATTCCACAACTTCAACTTCTATTTTTTTTAACTTCTACTTTACTTATCTTCTTTTCTACGTTCCATCTTTGTGACAGTTTTTTTGTGAAATTTTTCATATCAGGATGCCTTTTCCTGTATTTCTCTTCAAATATCTTTGAGGCTGCCTTCTTTACATTGATTAATTTGGCTTTCTCCTTTGCATAAATATTGTACCATATCAAATCTCTCTCCTTCCAGTGTCCATATTTCTTTTTATACTTTTCAAATATCTCTTGGTTTTGTTGTTTATATTTTCACACTTCCTCAGATGCTTCCTTTTTCAAGCAGATCAAGATTTCTTGATCTATATACCGTTTCTCACAAATCTGTTGTATTAATGAACAAAAATTTTCATTTGAACCTTCTGACAGTTTTTCTTGCGGAAGTATTTTTCTTTCTTCTAATTTCTCTCAATCGTTTTGTGCATCTTGTGTCTGGAAATTCTGGGCTTTTTGCATAACAGCAACAATACATAATTTCTTTATCTTCAATACTCCACTTTATCGTCTTTAATGGCTCTTCTTTGGCCTATCAGTTTTTGTGATTCTTGTGGACTGCTACTTCCTTCTACAATGGGGGGGGGGGGTATCCTCCCAGTGGGCCTGGCCCCATTGTAGGAATGTTTCCATATTTTGAGGATTCTACACTGTCATCTTTTCCAGTCCTGGCACCGGTGTGCCTACCAGGATTGGGCACTTTTTTATCCTGGGTCTTATGCACCCAGCTATCTTTCTTAGCTTTTGACCTACTTCTGTCCATGATATATGCTATATAAATACATTACATATATATCAGTTTCGCCTTGGTGAGATTTTATGAAAACAGGGTCCATCGCGTGGAAGTACTCACCAAGACTTGGGGATGAATTTGATTTCAGCACTACTACTCTCCTTTGCTTGCTGACTTTTCATCTCTCCATTTGGACCCCTACTATAAGGTGATTGGTATGTTGCATGAGGCTGCTCTCTTATGTCAGCCATAAAAGTGACGTATGTATACACCACCCTCAGAACCGAATATCCCAGAAGGAAGGCCAGCCTAAGAAAAGTAGGGTATGACCACCCAAGGTAAAGAACGAAATAACCACGGGGAAGGAAGGAGGGATTGGAATACTGCAACAAAGAGGATGCCATCTACCATTATGGTAAGATTTTACACAACTATTCTATACCCTTCCATTCATCTACTGCAGTATTCTTTACATGACTGAGTACAAAAACTCTTGAGGAGAGGGTGCAGGAGGAAATCAGCTGAGCTTTCCAAAAAGCCATGTAGTATCTTCTGGCAAAACCTGCCCTAAACTTGGGAATGCCATCCAATTTGTAGTTTTTAGTGAAGATATGCACAGAAGTCCATGTAGCTGCTTCAAGAATAGAGCTAGTATCTAAATCCCTTGAAGAAAGCACCTAATGAACCTACAGTCCTAGTGGAATGAGCCTTTACAAAAGAAGCAATGGTCTTACCATGCTTTGCATGACGCAACAAAATAGCATTAGATATCCAAGTAGAAACAGCTTGGATACGGGCGATCCCAGAGCCCTGGGATGATAGGAGACAAAAAGCTGATCTGATTTCCTGATAGATTTTTGTCTTGTCTGAGTAAAATCTACGTTGCTTATGCATATCCAGGGTATGCAACACCTTCGCACTAGAATTTTCTGGAGATGGAAAGAAGGTAGGTAAATGAATGGACTGGTTGAAAGACAATTCACCGACTACCTTTGGCATAAAGGAAGAGTTGGTAAGCAAAGACATCCTGTCTTTAAGAAAAGCCAAAAAGGGAGGAGATGTCACCATGGCCTCAATTCTGGCTGAGCTTATAGCTATGAGAAGTACAGCTGTCCAGGAGCAGTGTTGCAGGGATGGTCATGAAGTTGGCTTGAAAGGGGGGGGGGGGGGGCAGCTTTCCGAGTAGGATTTTAAGATCGCAAGGAGGAGGAATAGGCAGAAATAGCAGACATATGGGCCTTCACTGAAGAGTAGGCCAAGCCAGCATTTAGCAATTGACACAAATAGGACAGAAGCAAGAGGACATCCACTGATGGTGGGTCCTTGTTTTGTGAGAGACACCCAAGTGGAAATCTCTTCCACTTTGATAGGTAAGATTTTCTGGTGTTGGGTTTCCTGGCCTCTTGCAGGACCCTTAGCACGTCCTCGGGGAACAGGTGTCTGAAAGGAGTTAAAATCCCATTACCCACACAGTCTACTAAAAGGTAGACAAGTGGGGATGGATGACAGTTCCTTTGTCTTGTGTGAGAAGGCCCACCCTATGAGGTAACTTGTGTTGACTGCCCTTGGCTAAATGCATGAGAAGAGGGAACCAATGCTGTCTTGGCCAAAAGGGAATCACCAGCAAGATTTCTGGGTTGTCATACCGAATTTTGAACAGGACATTCGGAATGAGCAGAAGGGTGGGGGATGCATACAAAAACATCTCCGTCCAAGGGGGTGTCCAGCTTCCAAACCAGAGGGTGTGAAACTCTGGCACAAAATTGTGGAAGTTGTCAGTTCATGGGGGAGGCAAAGAGATCTACTTGAGGTATAGCCCACTGGTGGACAATGTCCAGAAACACATTCCTTTGCAGCACCCTGTGAAGAAATTAAGACACCGTCATTTGTGCTAGCATGTCTAGCCGAGTTTCTGTATATAATTTCAGACTAACCTGTGTATTATATGCCAGCATGACTAATTATGATATTGTAAATAAGTGCTTACATGTTGATTTATAAATTTGTTTGTACAGAATGTTTTAAAGACAAACAGTGTTTCTTTACATTTCTAACTGTACATATTTGTGAAGATTCTAAATGCAGACCATCTCAGGATTAGCTGATCTGCAGATGTCATTGGAATGTTGACAGTTGCTATGTGCTGCTGTCAGAGCCTGAAAGACAGCAGGGAACTTTAGTAAACAGTTGTTGGTGGATTTTCAAAATATGAAATGAAAATTAGAACTGAAACAGTTGTGACAGTTAAGCTAGTCTATAAAAAGTACAGTTGTGCACACTTACCATAAATGTACATGTTCGAGTGTATTCACAGTTGCAGTCATTACATTAGGGTTATCTGCTTGCAGTAGCCCTCAGTCGGCCTGACTAACAAAGACTTGGGTCCTGCGTCAGTTGCTGTCCCTTCTTCCACGGCGTCAGGGGTATAAAGCATGCAGCCAACGCCATTACATCAGTTTTTCTTGCCCCAGATGTCAGGTGCCCTCTAATGGGAAGCAATTAATTCTCTAAATACAAGGATATACCTCCGACAAAAAAAAAAAAATACACCAAAAAGCTTTTTGAGCAATAGTAAGAGAGAGTAGAGGTATAGCCAAAGGAAGAAAGGGGGCTGGAGGGAGGGTAAAGTACAGCTGTGTACACTTACCATAAATGTACATGTTCGAGTGTATTCACTGTTGCAGTCATTACATTTGGGTAATCTGCTGGCAGGTTGCCCTCAGTCAGCCTGAATAACAAAGTCTTGGGTCCTGCGTCAGTTGCTGTCCCCTCTTCCATGACGTCAGGTCATCAGGGGTACAAAACATACAGCCAATGCCATCATTTTAATCAGTTTTTCTTGCCCAAGATGTTAGGTACCAAATGGGGAGCAAAAAAAAAAAAAATATATATATATATATATATATATATATATATGCATGTATTTTAGAACACAAAAAAATTTACCTCCAACTAAAAGCAAATACACCACAAAGGCTTTTGAGCAAAGTGAAGGAAAGAAGAGGTATAATAGAGAAGAAAGGGGGTTGGTGGGTGGGTAACCCGGACTGCAACAGTGAATACACTCGAACATCTACATTTATGGTAAGTGTACACAACTGTACTATGTTCTTCATGTTTCACTGTTGCAGTCATTACATTTGGGTAGATTCCCAAAGCTAAAGTTGGGAGGAGGAATTTAAATAGAATTAGGACCAGCTATGGATGGGAGGATGGAATTATACAGCATTAGGAGCAGCTATAAAGGCCCTGCAGGACAGCAGTGGCAAAGCCTGCCCTGGATTTAGAAAAGAGAGGTAAATGGTTATGTTTTGTGAACGTATGAACTGAGCTCCAAGCAGCAGCTCCTAGAATGTCTCTGGGTAGGAACCCCTCTGAGAAAGGCTGCAGAAGTAGATGCAGCCCTGATGGAATGGGATCTGATCCCCTTGGGGACAGGTTTACCATGGTGCATGTAGCAGAAACGAATACAATGGCTTATCCATTTTGATATAGTCTGCTTTGATATAGCCTTCCCCTCTGTCCCTGCAGCAAATGCCACCAGTAGCTGCTCAGACTTTTAGAGATTTTGTCCTGTTTAAGTAGAATCTTAGTTGTCTGTGTACATCCAATGAATGCAGAATCCGCTCCCCCTTGTTCTGCGGATTTGGTAAAAAAGTTGGCAGATGAATGGTCTGGTTAACAGCCACACTGGATACCACCTTAGGCATGAAAGAAGGAGTGGCCCTGAGGGCCACCCTGTCCGGATAAAATATAATGAAAGGTTCCACTGCCATGAGAGCCTGTTCTGAAATCCTTCTACCTGAAGTGACTGGTAAAAGAAAGGCAGTCTTCCAACAAAGAAATTTTATGTTTGCAGTAGCAGCTGGTTCAAAGGGAGGTAAGGTGAGTTTTTCCAGCACAAAAATGAGGTCCCATGCAGGAGTCTGTGCTCTCCTGGGAGGTCTCAAATTTTTGGCCCCTCTGAGGTACTGCTTTAGCAGGGGATGAAAAAAGGGAGGAGGCTCTGTGTTGTAATGAGCCGAGATGGCAGAGGCATGGATTTTTATAGAAGAAAAATATGAGCCCTTGTGAAGTATCTCAGTTAAATATTGCAAAATCTGAGGAATATTGGGCATTGCTGTGTTTATTTCTTGAGCTTGGTTCCAGGCACAGAATCACTTCCATTTATCAACATAAGATTTTCTAGTACTAAGCCTTCTAGCCTCCAAAATGACATCCATCACAGGTTTACTGAGAGATGTGATTGGTGAAATTAGTTGATTAGCCATGCTGCAAGATTCAGAGTTTGGAGCTGAGGGTGCAGAATTTGACAGTCCTGCTGAGACAACAGATGAGGTGTCTGAGGCAAGTACCACGGAGGAAGGTGCGACACATTCCTTAGAAGCGGGTACCAGTGTTGGCAAGGCCAGTCTGGAGCAATCAGAATCATTTTTGTTTTTTCCCCGTCTAACTTTTAGTAAAACCTTGGAGAGCTGAGGCAGAGGGGGAAAGGCATACACTGATAGGTTTTTTCAGCTGAAGGATAGAGCAACAACTTTCCAAGCTTTTTTGTCATGAGTTCTTGTGCAGAATTTGTCCTGGGTAATTAGATGCCAATTTTGAGCATGGAGTGCTAGTTTCCCCCCAAAAGATAAGTGCTTGGAAATGGCAGAGGAAAGTAATTGAGACTGTTTACCGTAGGGTGGTGTTTTCCTACTTCCTGATTTGGAGGTGGAGGCACCCCATTGTTTTGTCCTGTAAGATCCTTGTGACTGAAACCTGGAGCCTTTGGAGTGTTTGGGTTTGACCTGAGCGGCTCTGCTGGGTACTGGAAAGGACCAATTCTTAGTAGGCCAGTGTCTACTGAACCTAGGTGGCTGTACTTGCAATAAATCTTTTACAGTTTGCACAGATTTAGCTTTGTCTTCAATCTTTTTTTAAAACTTCTTCTGCCTAATTACCAAACTATCATGCTGTAAAGGGGCATCCAACAATTTAGCTTTAACATGATCAGGCAGATTTTGCTCCTTGAGCCAAGCATGCCTTCTTATCACAGATCCAGTTACGGCAGCCCTGTAAGAGGCCTCCAAGGAATCAAAACCACATTGCAAAGTATGCTTTCCAACTTGTTCAGCTGAATGCAATGAATCATGTAATTCTATTTTACACACAATCAGAAATCAACATCATTTTCTGTTTCAGTAAGCCCATGACATGCTGTTGATATTTAAGCATATGAAATTGAAAGTTTAAAGCCCTGATTGCCAGGGTTGCAGACGTATAAACCTTCTTACCCCATCTATCCAGCGCCCTGGAGTCTCTATCAGAAGGGGTAGGATTTTTAGCTGTAGAAGCCTTAATACCCTTGGGACCCTGAGAAAAAGTTTCAGGGTCAGCAGAAGGATTTTTGAAAAGAAACTTGTGGGCGTCAGGAACCCTGTAATATCTGTCTGGCTTACTAGGAGCCAGAGGCAGGGAATCAGGAGCCATGCTGGATTCTGAGAAAAAAATCATCAATAATGTCTAAAACAGGAGGTATAGCCAAATGCCTATGCTGAGGAAGAAGAAGAAAATCCCTAAGCCTCTTTTTGGATTCGGAAAAGTCCTAACTCTCCCAATGACAATGTTCCCTTAAGGTATGCAAAGTCTCTCCAAAAGAAAAATCCTCAGGAGGAGAAGCAGAAGGGATGGATTCTTCTGCATCAGAGTTCTCATAAGGGGGGATAGAAAATTCCTGATCAGAAGAGGAATCAGAAGAAATGGAAACCTGATCTGAAGATTCATAATCAGTGCCTTGCCTAGGCCTCTAAGCAGGAGGGGGTTGGGAAGCCCTGATCAAGGTAATTAAATCTCAGCCATTTTGATCATTTGTTTTTTTAGGTATAGGGGCCTGATCATGTGGCTCATGAGCAGATTTTTTTAGACATAGTAGTTGGTTTTGGTCTTGTTTTTGATGATGGAGTCAGTTTAATATACAAATCTTTAGGCCTGAAAACACCCTCAGAAGCCGGTGCCTGCTCAGCGGCTCCGGACCCATCCAAGGGAGAGACATCTGCGGGTTCAAGACTTGAAGAATCTCGCAGCATTCCGGACTCGGAATGGGTCTCGGTAGAGGCCTGCGGCTCAAAAGTAGCAGGCATCAGGGGCTGCGAAAGCACCTCACCGAGTACCGGTGAACCAGCGACTGGCTTAGGAGAAGCTTTATCGTCGGTTTTGGACCTCGACGGTCTGTCTTTTTCTTTGCATTTTTTGTGAATTCCGGTAGTCGGACTGCTAACCGATGACATTTCAGGGTAGTTAAATCTTGAACCAAAGTATTTAGAAGCAAAAATATACCAACGCTTAATACTGCGTTGGTTAAATTTAGCACAAAACCGACAGCAAGGCACGTTGTGGTCAGGGCCTAGGCAAGGAATACAGTACAAATGAAAATCCTTATGAGGTATTTGCTTCTCACAAGTAATACAATTATTAACTTTTACTGACATCGGTAAGGAGCAAGAATAAGTTTCCCCAATGGGGTACTTGGCTTTAGTTTGAAGACTTCGGTTCTGAAACTCGAAAACAAAAATTTCAGGAGTCGGCTGACCAACACTTGCAAACTGCTTCTACTTCGGGCACCGCGCGGCAAGAAAGACGGATTAAAATGGCGTCAGCTGCATGTTTTATACCCCCTGACGTCATGGAAGAGGAGACAGCAACCGACACAGGACCCAAGACTTTATTATTCAGGCCGAATGAGGGCAACCTGCCAGCAAATTACCCAAATGTAATGACTGCAACAGTGAAACACGAAGAACATCCAGGACTGCAACAGTGAATACACTCTAACATCTACATTTATGGTAAGTGTACACAACTGTACTATGTTCATGTTTCACTGTTGCAGTCATTACATTTGGGTAGATTCCCAAAGCTAAGGTTGGGAGGAGGAATTTAAATAGAATTAGGACCAGCTATAAGGTCCTGCAAGACTGCAGTGGCAAAACCAGCTCTGGATTTAAAGAAAACTGGCAAATGATAATGCTTGGTGAAAGTATGTACAGAACTCCAGTTTGCACCTTCTAGGATGTCCCTAGTAGGACATCCCTAGTCCCTGCGAAAGGCTGTAGAGGTAGATGCAGCCCTGGCTGAATGGGGTCTGATGCCCTGTGGGATAGGTTTTCCATGGTGCTTATAGCAGAAAAGAATGCAGTGGCCTATCCATTCTGAAATGGTTCATTTTGAAATAGCTTTCCCCTCTGTCCCTGCAGCAAATGCCACAATGCCACAAGCAGTTGTTCAGATTTCCTTTGAGGTTAAGCCCTGTCCAAGTAGAATCTAAGCTGTCTGTGTGCACATCTAAAGAGTGCAGTATCCATTCTCCCTTTGTTCTATGGGTTAGGAGAGAAGGTACGCAAATGAATGGACTGATTAAGAGCCACACTGGATACCACATTGGGCATGAAGAAGGGATTGGTTCTGAGGGGCATCCTGTCCGCATGAAAGATGATGAAAGGTTCCACTGCCATAAGGGCCTGTAATTCAGATACCCTTCTTGCAGAAGTGATTGTTAAAAGGAAAGCTATTTTCCAGGAAAGAAATCTGCAGTAGCAGCTGGCTTGAAAGGAGGAAGAGTGAGTTTCTTCAAGACAAAGTTAAGATCCCACGCTGGGGTTCGAGCTCTCCTGGGTGGCCTTAAATTTTTGGCCCCTCTGAGGAACTGCTTGAGCAGTGGGTGAGAAAAATGGGGAAACTCTGTGTTATAATGAGCTGAAATGGCTGAGGCATGAATTTTGATGGAGGAAAAGGACAAGCCCTTATGAAGCATCTCAGTCAAATATTGTAGAATCTGAGGTAAATTGGGCACTGCTGCGTTCATTCCTTGAGACTGGTTCCAGGCACACAATCTTTTCCATTTTGCAGCATAAGATTTTCTAGTACTAGGCCTCCTTGCCTCTAAAATAATACCCATCACTGATTTACTGAGGAATGGTAAAGGAGAGATTAGGGTAATTAGCCAGGCTGCTAGGTTCAGGGTTTGCAGCTGAGGGTGCAGAATCTGGTTCTCCTGCTGAGACAACAGGGAATGAGTCTGAGGCAGGTGCCATGGAGCCAAGCGTGACACACTGCGCAAGAGTAGGTACCAGTGTTGGCGAGGCCAGTCTGGTGCAATTAAAATCGTCCTTGGCTTGTCCTGTTTGATCTTTAGTAGTACCTTGGAGAGCAGAGGCAGAGGAGGAAAGGCATAAACTGATGGGTTTTCTAGCTGAAGGATAGAGCATCCACTTTCCAAGCTAGCATGTGTGGAATCCTTGTGCAAAAATTGCCCAATTGATGGTTCTGGGGGGAGGCAAACAGGTCTATATCTGGGCTCCCCATTTGCTTATCAACATGTTGAAAATCCTTGGTTCCAGTTTCCACTCGTGTGGGTCTATGAGGTTTCTGCTTAGTCCGTCTGCCAGTGTATTTAGTTTTCCTGGCAGGAATTGATCTTGTAGATTCACTTGGTAGCTCAAGGCTGTGTTCCACAATGCCATGGCTAGCCTGCAGAGGGGGAAAGAATGTGTACCCCATGGCTAGTCTGCAGAGGGGGGAAGAATGTGTAACCCCCCCCCCCTGCTTGTTTATGTACCACATGACAGTGGTGTTGTCTGTCTTTACCATTAGCTGTCCTGGAAGAATGTGGTCCTTGAAGGCTGTCAGAGCATTCTGTACAGCTAACATTTCCTTTTGATTTATGTGCAGGTGCATTTGACTTAGGCTCCATTCGCCCTGAATGCACTTCCCTGCCAGATGAGCCCACCATGCATAGTCTGATGCGTCTGTTGTTAAGATTTTGGTGGCAGGGGGTAATGTGAATGGTAGTCATCTGTTTTGGTGGCAGGCCTCTGCCACCAAAGGGACTCTAGGCGTAGGCAAGGTATGATAGGAATCCTTGCTTCTAGATCCTGTGAATGTTGACACCATAGGTTTTTGAGATACCACTGTAGTTTCCTCATATGCACTCTTGCATATGGAATTAGAAGAATGCAGGAGGCCATGAACCCCAAGGCTTGCAGTATTTGCCTTGCAGATAGCTGGGTTTTTGTGGCCACTTGTTTGAAGTAGGTAGTCAAATGAATTTGTTTCTCTGGCATGAGAAAAGCCATCTGGGAAGTTGTATTCAAGCTTGCTCCCAGGAAAATAATTTGTTGACAGGGTACCAGGTGTGATTTCTTTTCGTTTATGGTGAACCCCAGACAAGTCAATACTCTCTGAACAAAGGCCAGATGATTCAAAAGAATGTCCTGGCTTTCTGCCTGAATTAGACAATCGTCCAGGTATGGGTATATCTGAATATTTCTTTGACTGCAAAATGCAATGACTGGAGCTAGGCACTTTGTGAATACCCTGGACACAGTAGATCAGCCAAATGGCAGTGCAGAGAACTGATAGTGCATGTAGCCTGCTTTGAAGCGTAGGTATCTTCTGCAAGACTCCCTGATAGGGATGTGCAGGTATGCTTCTTTTAAGGCTAGTGTTGCCAACCATGCATTTTTGCCTAGCATAGGAAGCAGCTGGTAAAGAGTCAGCATCTTGAATTTTGGAATTTTGGAATCACCAGAAAGGTGTTTAGAGTCGAAAGGTCCAAGATAGGATGCCATGTATTGCCTTTTCTGGGAACCAGGAAAAGTCTTGAATAGAAGTCTCAAATAGAAACCTTGTCCCTTTTCCTCTTCTGGTACCAAATGAATAGCCCCCATGTTTAATAGAGAGAGTACTTGATTTTGGGCCTCTGCCCACTGATTTGGGGGTAGATCTGGCCACATGCTTGGTGTTGGTAACATGTAGAAGTGAAATATGTATCCTTGGGACACTATATTTAAAACCCATTTGTCCTGGGTAATGACTTCCCAGTTTTTGGCCTGCAAACTTTTAGTTATGTACTTACCATAACTTTAGATGTTTGGGATCCATCTCGCCTACATTCTGTACTGATGGGCTCGGCTCCGACTCGGCACGCTATGCTATTGAGCGAAGCCTCTTATTGGCTGAGCTATTTTCTATCCCAGGATGCACCACCACTAAACCCCCAGATCTTGTTTGTCCGCATTCATGCACACATACATAACTTGTTTATATAACATTGCCAGATGTTTCAAGATGAAACAACAGGATTCGGACCTTCTGATCTCTTCTGATCTCCAAGGAAGGGGGAAGGAGGGTGGGTTATTGGGAATGTAGGCGAGATGGATCCCAAACATCTAAAGTTATAGTAAGTACATAACTAAAAGATGTTATGTGATCCTATCTCGCCTACATTCTGTACTGATGGGACAGCGTCCCTAGCACCTAAATCCTGGGTGGCTCACTGGAAAACACTCCTGAGCACTGTGGAACCAAATGAAGCTCGCCCCCGAGATGCCACATCCAATTTGTAGTGAGAAATGAAAGTGTGTGGGGAAGACCACGTAGCCGCAGCACAAATGTCACTAATGGCAAGCTTACAATGGAATGCTATTGAAGTAGCCATAGCTCTTGTAGAATGAGCTTTGACAGAGGTCGTAAGCTCTTTATTAGAAGAGGAATAAGCTTGAGTAATACAGTCCCTGATCCATTTGGCAATAGTGACCTTTGTGACGGCTTTGCCCAATTTATTATCCGAAAAGGATACAAACAATTGATCTGTTTTCCTTGTTTGTTTGGTCCTATCTAAATAAAAACGCAATTGCCTGTGGACATCTAATGTGTGGAATATGTATTCCGCTTTGTTTGAGTACTTTGGAAAGAAAACTGGAAGTTCTAATGACTGTTGTAGGCAAAAACTGGAACAAACCTTAGGGACAAAGGATGGATTTGGCCTGAGAGATACTCTGTCTTTGTGAAAAACCAGGTACGGAGGTTTTACAGACAAAGCTTGAAGCTCTGAAACCCTTCTGGCAGAAGTAATCACAACCAGAAAGGCAGTTTTCCATGATAGAAATTTCAAATCGCATGTTGCTGCCGGTTCGAAGGGGGAGGAAGTTAAGGCACATAACACCACATCAAGATCCCATGGAGGAGCATGATGAGAAATCGGAGGTCGTAAAAGCGCAGCACCTTTCATGAAGGTCTTACACAATCTGTTGCTCATTAAAGGTGGGTTTATAGACTCGTGAAAATTGGAAATAGCTGCCAATTGAACCTTGATGGTAGAGACTGAAGAACCTTGATTGAATAGGGAAGTTAGAAATTTCAGGACTTCTGATACGGGAATAGTGATGGGATCCAGACCCCGGAGTTGAGCCCAAATAGCAAATCTCTTCCATTTGCTAGAATATAATTTCTTAATGGCAGACTTGTGGGCCGAAGATAAGATATGTACAACTTCCGGGTCTAAGGTATGATTCCTAACTATAGTCGGAAGAGGAGGAGCCAAGCTGTTAATTTCAAGGTGTGGAGGGACTGGCGGAGTAGTCCCGACTGATGAACTAATAGGTCTGGGATCTGATCCAGGAACCATGGACCGTCCAGTGCATATTTCCGAAGATAGGGGAACCATACCTGACGAGGCCAGTAAGGAGCAACTAAGATCATTTTGCTCCCCAAGTGAGACGCCTTTTGGATCACTCTGGGAAGGAGGGAACTGGGGAAAAGCATATAGCAAGCCGGTGGGCCACGGATGGGCTAGTGCGTCCATAGGGCTCTCCCGGAGCCGGAGTGAGGGAGAAGAACTTTTGCACTTAGATTCAGCGGGGTTGCGAAGAGGTCGCAACAAGGAATTCCCCATTTGCTGAAAATCTGATTTGCAACCGTAATGTTCAGAGACCACTCGTGTGGAGAGAGGACAGTTCTGCTCAGTCTGTCGGCTATCACATTGGCCTTGCCAGGGATATGAGTCGCCACTAGAAACCGTTTGGTCGACACTGCCCATTCCCAAACTCTCATGGCCTCTCTGCAAAGGGGGTAGGATCTGGTCCCTCCCTGCTTGTTCAGGTACCAGACTACTGACATGTTGTCGGAGTGAACGGCAATTACGCCCTGAGGGAGGTAATCGTGAAGGGCTTGTAGGGACAGAAACACCGCCCTCATTTCTAAGATGTTGATATGAAGTAGGGACTCTTCCGAATGCCATTTGCCTTGGACTGACCTGCCCAGGGAATGCCCCCCCCACCCCATCTGGGAGGCGTCCTTAGTCAAAGTGGCCACAGGAGGAGGTGGAACAAAGGGTCGTCCCCGATCCAGATTGGAGGGCACCAGCCACCAGCGAAGGTCCCGTTTGCAGGTTTCCGTGATCCATATGAGGTGACAAAGGGAGATCCTGAAAGGACCACTGTGTTGAAAGAAGCCACTGGAGAACTCTCATGTGCAACCTTGCTAGGGGAACTAGAAGAACCGTGGCGGACATAGATCCCAATAGCTGCAGGACCATTCTGGCTGGGGCTTTGGATCTGGGAAGTAAGGCTCGAACTTGAGCCTGTATGGTTTGTATCCTTTCTGTAGGTAGATAGACCCACATTCGGTTTGAGTCTATCTCTACTCTGATGAATCTTATGCGTTGAGATGGCAGCAACACAGACTTTGGCCAATTGAAGGTGATTCCAAGGGAAGTGCCCAGTGATATTGTGGCTTGTAGGCTCCGCAATAGTAGATGCTTGGAGGTGGCAGTTAGGAGCCAGTCGTCTAGATACGGAAACACCTGGAATCCTAGACTTCTCAGGTGAGCAGTCACGACCGCCAAACATTTGGTGAACACCCTGGGGCTGTGGTGAGACCAAAGGGCAGCGCTGGAACTGAAAATGACTGTCTCCTAGGCTGAAGCGCAGATGTCTCCTGGACGCTTGATGTACCATGATATGGTAATAAGCATCCTTGAGATCTATGGAGCACATCCAAACACCTTTCTCCAGCAGTGGGAGAATGGATTGTAGGGTGACCATTCAGAACTTGGACTTTTTGACTGAACGATTTAGAATGCTGAGATCCAAAATGGGCCTCAAGTCCCCGGTCTTTTTTGGCACCAAAAAGAATCTTGAGTAAGTCCCTAATCCGATCTGGTCTGCGGGGACCGGTTGGATGACTCCTTTTTGAAGCATCTTTGAAACTTCTAGGGCTGCAATTTCCCGTTGACTGGGTGGCGGGTCCGGGATTTTTTTGGACTGAGGTGGGGAGTGAGAAAAGGGGATGGCGTAACCTCCGGCGATAATTCGAAGCACCCATCGGTCCTGAGTGATACCTTCCCAGGCTTTTAGGTGCCTCGAAAAATGACCCCCGACTGGCTCCGGAGCTGCACAGTCGGGCAATCCCTCAGGGACTGTGAAAGGCTGAAGAGCCACGAAAGGATTTGCGGTCTCCAGTGTTGCGGGGGCCTCTGCCGCCTCTGGGACGGCGTCTTCCAGAAGAATTTCCCCCTCCTCTGCCTCTAGAAGGGGGATCATCCTGCTGTGAGGGATAAGACTTCTGAGATCTACGGAACCACATTTTCCCTCCTCTTTTAGCCTTGGGGTAAGGCCGAAGGGAGTGGAAAATCGTGCTCTGGCAGTCAAAGTCTTACCTTCTTGCTCGCAGCGGGTCAATGTGTCCTTTACCTTGGGTCCAAACAAAGAGGACCCATCAAAGGGGGCGTCGGCAAAGGAAGACTTGAAGGCTTCCGCAAAATGACACAGGCGGAGCCAGGCTTGCCTCCGTGAGCAATACCTGTACCGCCGCTCTACTCGCCCCTTCGGCCGCACAAGAAATGAGCCTCATGGACGAGTTTGATATGGATGACAGCGTAGCCAACCGAGAGCCAACCGTCTGGGCCAGCTGCTCAGGTAGGTTGCCCAAGAGGGTATCTGAAAGCTCCTTGATCAGATCCCTCTGAAACCTGGTGAAGTGCGTTAGATAGTTCAGGGACCTTAAAGTAAAGGCCGCTGAACTTAGGGTGCGCTACTGCATCGATCCATGCTCCTAGACTCCTTATTAGGAGGATGGACGGACGTCAAGCCTCTGCTACATCTTGCTGGGTAGCAGTTGCCACCACCAAGGCATCTACAGCCACACCTTTCGTCAAAAACTCCTTTTCTGGGGGTGCTGACAGGAACTTGTTTGGGCGAGCAGGCACCGGTTCCACAGAGTCTGGGTGTTCCCACGCCCTTCGACAGATCAAATCTAGGAGCTCGTCAGGCGGAGACACCCAGGAGGCGGAGGGCTGAGCCCCGAAGGCCTTAAGGAACACCGACTTGTCAGCAGAAGGGGGTTTGGATTGCCAGCTGCCTCGTTGTTTGAGGGCTTCCAGGATGTCTGCAAAGGAGACATCATCTGAGGATGACTTAGGGGACCCCTCTGCATCATCAAGATCAGTGTCTGACGTGAGAGACTCATCGGGGGAGTCAACGTGCTTCCTCTTGCACAATCTTTTCCTTGGAGGTTCCTCCGAAGAAGCTTCAGAGGGAACTCCAGGAGGGGGGGAACCCCCAGTGGGGGTGACCTCAGGCCCCGGGGCTCCGCTAAGGACAGGGGGACTGCCAAAGACCCAGTCTCCGTATGCAGGGAAGGTGCTGGAGAGACCGTGGAGGTAGCCAAAGAGGATTTGGCTAAAGCACTCCTCATGGCCCTGAAGGCTGGACCACCAGAATCCTGGGAAGGTCCCACCTCCGTGGCCACAACAGTAGACAGTACCCCCGCAGCCGACGCACAGAGAGGAAGGCTTGGGACTGAAAACATCAGTTCCGAAGCGTCCCCCCTGGGGCCGACAGAGGAGGTCCGCGTACAGAACTCCGACTCGAGAGCCGGAGTTGGAGTAAGGGTCGGGCCCGACCCAAAAACCTCCATCGGCTCCACCAGCACCGGCTCCAACGGTGCCGAGGCTGTTGGAGGAGGAACCATAACTACAGGGTGGACCATCGGCTCCGAAGCCAAATGGGCTGGAGCCGAAACTAACTTTTGGAACACAGGAGACTGGAAAAGTCTTAGGAGCACCCTGTCGATGTCCGAATCAGACATCTTGGAGGATCTAGATGAGACCAATCGGGTCCGAACCGACTTCTCCATCGGCTCCATAGGACTGGGGGACCGGCTCCGAATGGACTCGACCAATATCGGTTCCGAGGGAGATCCCAAAACAATTTCCCTCGGTGCCGAGGAGGGCTTCGGCGCCGAAGGGGAAGAGTCTGAGCCGGCAACCCTCATCGGCTCCAAGATCAGTGGAGCCGATGAAGGTGACCCGCCTCGACGCCCCAGTCCTCGGCTCAAACCAGAGGAGTCGAGACTGGAGGCATCGAGGCAGACCGTTCCGCCCTTGGCTCCGAAGTCCGTGGAGCCGATGGAGAAGCCTGCCTAGGTTTCTTAGCAGTCGGTTCCGACGGGCTGGTCGGAGCCGACGCTTTTTTCTTCTTTTTGGTAGGAGAGGAAGATAAGGCCTCCTCGAAGGAGGGTTTAATCAGCCCTTTCAATATTAATTTATTCTTCCTCTCTTGGAGGACTCTAGATGAAAAGGCGTGACACACGCTACAGGACTCCTGTAGGTGCTTGGCGCCTAAACAATATACGCACGAGGAGTGGTCATCGGTTATAGACATTTTATAACCACACCTCGTGCACCTTTTGAACCCGGAGGGTCTATGTTCTTTCGACATAATGTATTATCAAAAGACTAAAACTAGTGAAAGTAGCACTATCTATATGAAGATTTACCACAATACGAAAAATTTTAACCAACAACTTTTTTTTTTTTTTTTAGACACAATACAATGTAATATCAGACAAGAACAATATACTGAAAAGGAGGGCCAAGACCCTCTAACTTAAACGGGTACTGGACCTTCTTGAAAAAATAAAGATACTAGCTGAATAATAGGGGAAGGCCCCTCTAACTTAAACGGGAAACCTTTCCCTTAATCAAACACACAATTTTTCACAACAAAAAGTACCAAAACACACTCGTACGACAAAAATAGCTGTTAAAACAGCTTTTTGGGTAATAATAAGAGATTTCCTGACAGGAAACTTTAGAAAGAAAACAGTACTTAGCTCAGCCAAGTTGAGACCACGTCTTAGCTTGTAAGCGGCAAACGAGATCTGGGGGATTAGTGGTGGTGCATCCTGGGATAGAAAATAGCTCAGCCAATAAGAAGCTTCGCTCTATAGCATAGCGTGCCGAGTCGGAGCCGAGGGATCGGCTCCAAGCCCATCAGTACAGAATGTAGGCGAGATAGGATCACATAACATCTAATCTTTCCGCCTTAATGCCCTTGGGTCCTGTGAAATAGTCTCTGGATCTGCAATAGGATTTTTAAAAAGGAACTTGTGTGAATCAGGAAGCCTGTAATATCAGTCAGGTTTTCTGGGTGCAGGAGGCAAAGAATCAAGGGCCAAACTAGATACTGAAAAGGCATCAACAATGTCTAGTACAGGAGGTATAGCTAAAAGGCCTATGCTGAGGCAGGAGTACGAACTCCCTAAGCCTCTTTTTTGAATCAGAAAAATCCTGGCTTTCTCAGTGGAAATGCTCCCTTAAAGTATGTAAGGTCTCACCAAAAGAAAAATCCAATAGAGTGGAAGCAGAGAGAATAGAGTCCTCTGCATCAGAATCCTCATAAGTAGATAATGGCAAATCCAGATCATGAGAAGAATCAAAAAAATTAGAATCCTGGTCAGAAGATTCATAAACTTCAGTCCTAGCCATTCTTATTTGGTTTTTTAGGCATAGAGGCCTGAGCATGAGGCCTGGGTGTCGGTTTCTTAGGCATGGTTCGAGATTTTGGCCTAAAATGAAGAAGGAGGCGTTGGTTTAATATGCAAGTCCATAGGCCTGAATACACCCTCAGGAGCTGATGCCTGCACAGCGGCTCCTGACCCATCCAAGGTAGAGACATTCGCAGGTTCCACAGTTGAAGCATCTTGCAGCATACCGGAGTCCAGATGGGTCTCAGTAGAGGCCTGCGAGTCAGAAGTAGCATGTATCAGAGGCTGCGAAAGCGCCTCACTGAGTACCGGTGAACTGGCGACTGGCTTAGGAGAAGCGTCGTCGGCAGCTTTGGACCTCGGTGTCCTGTCTCTGTCTTTATCTTTGTGTTTTTTCAGAATCCCGGCAGTCGGATAGTTAATCGACGACATTTCTGGATAATTAAACAGAGAACCGAAATATTCAGAGGCGAAAATATACCGATGACCGATAGTGTGCTGATTAAATAAAGCACAAAACCGACAGCAAGGTACGTCGTGGTCAGGGCCTAGGCAAGGAATACAATATGAATGAAAATCTTTGTGAGGTATTTGCTTTCCACAAGTAATGCAATTATTAACTTTTACTGACATCGGAAGGAACAAGAAAAAGTTTCCCCAAAGGGGTACTTAGCTTTAGTTGAAGACTTTGGTTCTGAAACACGGAAATGAAAATTTCAGGGGTCGGCCGACCGGCACTTGCGAACTGCTTCTGCTTCGGGCACCGCACGTCAAGAAAGACTGATGTAATGGCGTCGGCTGCATGCTTTATACCCCTGACAACCTGACGTCATGGAAGAAGGGATAGCAACCGAAGCAGGACCCAAGACTTTGTTAATCAGGCCGAATGAGGGCTACTGCATGCAGATAACCCTAATGTAATGACTGCAACAGTGAAACACAAAGAACATCAGCCTGCTGAAGACAGCTGAAGTCAGTTGTTGTCAATTAACAGCCAGTTTCAGCTGCCAGTTGTTCACAGTTGTACTGCGCAGTGGATACCCACAAGGACTCACCAAGAACTGTAAGCCTGCCTTTGCTCTGTTGTAATAATTTAGTTTAGATCAGGACAGTGTTCTCTAGTCAGATAGAAAAACTCTGATTAGTTATCATTTTCCTAAATGTTTGATTTCTATCCTTCAGTACTGATTTCATTTTCTCGGTGATTGAATTCTGTTTATTGGGAATTACTGTTTTATATTTTTAATCATTTTGCTCATTAATATTTTTATTAACTTACATTGTGGTGGCTGATCAGTCATTGTTTTCTATAGTGATATGGCAGTGCTTATACCTGCTTTGATAACTTCCCAGGCCACTCCAAAAGCCTGGCTGTTTTAGGTCACTTGCTATCATTTGTTTTAATATCCAATTTTCATAATTGGACACTTCTTTAAAAAGGAACATGTTGGCTCTCTGACTGGTGTCAGCGTGTTACAGTATTACTGTGGGGAAGGGGCACAGCTGGAAATCTGTCAGGCTTTCCCAGAAGTGTTTGGATGTGTGAGATTTAATTTAAATGCAAGTGTATCAGAGGTCTTAAACTGGGACACATTGCTCTGAAGTGTGTAAAGGAGTTACATTAGGAGTGGAGAGAAGTATACAGTCCAGTCCCAGGTTATAACTAGTGTTCCTGTTGTGCTCTTAGGGGAAAATTGTAAAATATTACTCTTGTTTAAGTAACAGTCTCCTACTGGAGTGAGGATTGAAGGTCCTTAGTTACTGACCTAGGAGAGTGAGCGACGTCACATTATTGTTGGCAGTCCAGTGGGCTATTGTCTGGATGTCACATCCATTTGTGGGACTGTGTTACGGACCTGCTCATGGTGCCTGCCACACAATTTTGGCTGGATGGAATGTGCACTGCCTGAAGAGTCACCCGATACTGGACTGCCAGCTCCCAAACCGGAGTGCCAGCCTGCATATTAGGTAGGATTTGGTTCCCCCATGCTTGTTCACATATCAGAAGACAGTCATTACCTGTGAACTGCTTTACAGTTCCTGGGAGGAAGAGAGGATGAAAGGTCTGAATGGCTAGCAGCAGCGTCCTTATCCCTTACATTGATGTGTTCTCTTTGTTGGGAGGGGGATCATACCCCCTTGCGCTTTCAAGTTTCTGAAAGCTGCCCCCCAGCCCACATCTAAAGCGTCTGTAAACAGCTCTTGGACTGGTGGCAGAGGATGCAACAGGAGCCCTGGGTTGAGTGACTCTTGTTGGATCCATCACTATATTTCCCTCTTCAGACAGGGGATTAGAGGAATTGGGAAGTCCAGAGTATGGGAATGCTGCATCTAAACGGACTTTAGGAACCACTGGAGTTTCCTCATGTGCAGTTTGGCCAAAGATGGCATTGGAATTGTGGCTGCCATGAATCCCAAAACCCTGAGAACTCTTTGGCTGAAATGTGGTGAAGAGGCAGAAGGTTTTTTAAGTCGGAAGTGAGGTCCTGCACCTTCTGAGGAGAAAGGGAGACCCTCATGAAGTCTGTCTGTATCCTGAACCCCAGGAAGATGTGATCCTGAGAGGGAGTGAGAACAGATTTTTTGTGGTTTATGGTGAATCCCAGAATTTGTAGAAGAGAAATGGCAAAGAGCATGTTTTATTCCAGGTTCTCTGGGGAGGGTGCCATAAAGAGGAGATTGTCCAGCTAAGGGAAAACGTGGAAGCCTTGAAGCCTGCAGTAGGCAGTCACAGATGCTAGATATTTTGTAAATACCCTTAGTGCAGTACAAAGTCAAAAGACAAGGCAGAGAACTGAAAATACCAGGAAGCCAGAAAGAAACAAAAACTTCCTGCAGTTGAAGCGGATGGGAATGTGTAAGTATGCATCTCTGATATCCACGGAAGCCAATTAGGCTTGTGGCAGAATTACGGGGAACAAGGTTTGAAGTGTTAACATTTGGAAGGCGAGTACACTCAGGAAGGTGTTGACATGAGACAGATCCAAAATGGATCTCCAAGGACCATCCTTTTTGGGCAATAGGAACACTCTGGAGTAGAAACCTCTTCCTGTTTGGTCTTTAGGAACTTCCTGAATGGTCCCTTGTCTCCGCAGATCTAGCATTACCTCTGGAAAGGAGGGTAACTGTTCCCTTGGTGGTTGATGGATGCCCCTGAAGGACAGCAGGAAATCCCATATCAGAAAGTATCCTTTCTGAACGAGACAGAAAAAAACAGGAGTCTTGAGTTATTTTTTCCCAGACTGGCAGAGACAGGGAGAGATGCTGGGAAAGCAGAATGTGGGTGAGATGGTTTGGGCAATCAGAGGGAAGCAACCTTGTCAGGAAAGGGCCACTTCTGAGTTGGAGCTGCAGGAGCAGCCCTGGGCTGCTTAGGCCTCCTACCATCCTTTTTTTTTTTAGGTGCAGAATGGGACTTGCCTATGTATGAAGGCAATTTTTGCTGTGCAATTTCGCTGAAATTTAGGCACTGGGAAAACAAAGATAGGTTTCAGTTCCTGCAATTCCCTTCCCTTTTCATGCAGAGATTTAAATAAGTTAACAGCTGCACGGCCAAACAATGCAGAGTTGTCTAAAGGAGCATCCATAAGTTTAGATTTAATGTCCTATGGTAATGGCTGGAATCTTAAACCAGAAAAATCTCCTTAAGACAGAGACAGAAGCAGCTGCCCTAGAAGAAGCCTTTGAAGCATCACAGCTCCATTTGATGGAGTGACAAGCTACTTGTGATGAAGCTCTAAGCAAGAGTGTAGCCAAGGTTTTATTTTCTGAGTCAGGCAACTCAGAAATGACTGGGAGAGTTGAGACAGCAGCTCTAGGGCAAACCTGGTCATGTGTGTTTGGTAATTAATGGCTCTAAATGCCAAGCTGGCTGAAGTATAAGCTTTCTTCCCCAGCCTTTCTAAGATTTTGCTATCCTTATCTGAAGGAAGGAGAGAGGTTGAAGGCAGTAACCTGGACGGTTTGTCTGAAATAACTGCTGGGTCTGCTGAAGGACATTTAAATAGGAACCTGCAGTCCTCAGGAACCTTGCAAAATCTGTCAGGCTTCTTAAGGGCACGTGGCTGGGAATCAGGGGCCTGGGAGGCAGAGACAAAGGCATCTAGAAAAGCAGGTAATACAGGAAGAACAGCTAAAGGGAAGGGTGATTCCACCTGTAGAAGGTCATAGCATCTCTCTTGCACTCCAAACACCTGAATACTATGCCATTTGAAATTATCTCTGATTTTGAGCAGAGTCTGTCCCCAAAAGAGTTAGTTCTTTCATGGGTGAGTCAGTTCCATTGGAGCCCTCTTCTAGGTGAGTGTAGTGTAGAGGGGATTGGATCTGTGAGGAATAGGCCAGAGATTCCTCTTCAGAGGATGCCTCTTCATCTGAAGAATCCTCTGCCCTAACCCTTTCATGTGGAGAAGCTGAGATTTGTGCATGCGTATGTCACTTATGGCTGATGTAGGAAAGCAGCCATTGTGCGATGTACCACGCAACCTACAGTAGTGAAAGACTTTTGTATAATGGCCAACGTCGGGTCACCTACAGCAGACAACTCCCCTATGTAAAGAATACTGCAACAGATGAATAGAAGGACGACTTCTAATACATCTAGTGGTGAACAATGAAAAAACACGCCTAGAGTGGAAAGGTGAAAGCTGTGGTACTTGAGCTGGCTTCTGGACTGTTGCAGATAAGAGTCCCAGAAGTCAGTACTGCAACATTTCAACTACAAAGAATATCTCTCGGTTATCAATCCTCAAAGTCTCGGCAACTAAGATATCCAGGGTCAAGACAGTCCCAAGAAATGAAAGGATCAGTATCCATTCATCACAATCATGTCTCAGTACCGAAGTTGTCACTGGAACTGAGGACACTTTCAGTACCAGAATGTTAAATGTAAAATTGATTGATACAAATAACCGTCCTGACAGTATCAGAGCTGAGGCCAGTACAGACTCGGTAGCACTGAACACCTAGTCCCTAGTGACTCTCAACACAGTCTTAGCAACAAGGTCACCAGTATGGAATATTGCTTTGTTTCCAAAAGCAATGTTATCCATGATGCCAATGTCCAAATCTATGGAACATCCACTGTCAACCAAACACCAGGTACCACTAAGAAAACCAAGGAAGAAACAGAAGAATGGTGCCTGCCGCTATAACAATGCTCTCATCATCATGTTCCCATCAACACACAAAAAGGGACCACAGAAGCATCTGGAGGAATGCATGCACATTGATGAAGGCGTACATTCTAAAAACACTTAAAAAGCACTTTTTCAGAAGAATCTCTACTCGCTCTTCCTAAACATCTGATCCTTAACTACCATGACTTCTAGCAGAGAGATCCCTCTACAGAACGGAGTAGTACCGCATTTTTAATTATACAGCCATTAGTTTCCTCTACAACTCAAGAAGAAACAAGCACCATGGAGCTTTAGCAGCAAGCGAGAAAGTTTTCACATCTCAACTAGAATTAGAACCATCTATCTGGGTTTCTTTTGTCCTTCTTGGCTTTGGAATTAGCATCAGCAATTTGGCAACAAACCCTTTAAAATTAAACTTATTTTTACTTTCTTGCAGACTCCTATAACCAAACCGTTTATATCACAGTTAGCATCCAGGTGTTCCACCATCTGACACCAAGCAAAACGTCCAAGTATCTGGAGGGGACTTTTACATCTATTTTTTAAAACCTGAAACACTGTATTCATTTTCTACTTGGCCACAGAGAGACCATCACCAACAAACTCAAGAATTTCAAACCAAAACGCACCCACAGCAGAACCAGACAATAAAAAAATATTCAAAGATGCCACAGGCAAAAAAGACAAACAAAAATCTAGCTTGATTCTAAAATCATTATGTTCACACAAGATAGACCTCCTACTCTTAAGTTAATGCAAAATACTTGCTAGAAATTAGTACAAGAGTTTTTTCAATCTATAAAATAAATAAAAAAAAACTTATGGGGTAGAAACTGCTTCTAAAAATGTAAATTTTAATGCATACACAAACAGCAAAGCTAGTTAAAATACAGCTCATGACTCTGTGATAGCCAGTTTTTAAAATATCTGTAGCAAAACAAATGATATTCTGATTCTGTTCTGTGCTAGCTTTCCAACAGTCAAGAAGTTTATTACTCTACCAAAATATCAGCAAAGATATTTCACTAGGAGCACAGCTAGGCAAAAAATTCACATAAAGGTCTTAACACACAAAATGTTTTCCACAGAACGCTTGCTGGTAAAATTTGTTCCAATTCCTAAAATTGTAAAGTGCACCTACATAAAAAATCCCTTAATATTTGAAATCTCTGTCTAGAAAGGAAGACGTCTGCATGTCCACTACATCAATGTTAGTCTAGTTAACTGTTAACTAACAAGAATTAAATATTCTACCAATATGCAATGAAACATGACATGACAAAGGAAAAAGTGCAATCAATACCATCCAGTGTAATTTGGACACTAGGACAGTTCTAAATACACTCTAGCACTGATGCCAATGAGAGTTTCACATTTTCACATGTAGGCAGTGCCTTTACACTTTTTAACTGTAGTACTGGGAGGTGTTTGTTCAGAGAATTAATGCTGTATCAGAGCTCCATCTGTTTCTAAATAATACAAATATGTTTAAGAGTTAGGTATTGTGCTTTTTGCTTTTAAGTAAACACATAAAACAAAATCCACACAAACTGTCTATATTTTATTATACTTCATGAATTTCACTTGTAACAGTTACTGATGTGAGAAGTGTGATTCAACTTAACAGAAAAATTAATATAAACACAGGTTCAATATTACCTTTGTCTGACTTACTTGAACGGTCTGCACTTGTGGTGACTGAATGACTGATGGCTGGGCAGCCTGAATAACACCATGAACTTGAACAGTCTGACCGTTGGGAAGCTGAACTAATGTCACTGTGGGGGCTGTAGAAGTATGATGAGCAGCTGGCACAGTAACCTGTTAAAGAGACAAAACTGTGAGACCATTTTACAACTTTACAAAGTTTTGCCATTACCAAACCTATATAAATAAGGACATGTTGCTTGTATATATTTTCTCTTTAAAATTCCCTCCCCCCAATTTAATGATGACAAGCACACAGAACCTACAAGCTTATCTACTACTTCAGACAGCCAAGCCGTTCTCATACTGTGAAGTTTCTCTAATTTGTTTTACTTCTGCTTTTCCCTCTAAAAGCACATCTATCAACCACATAAGCAGGCATGTCATTCTGCAACTGCCCCTTCTCCAGACATTGGATGGCATCTCCTGTTCTCTATACCCATTTGCTACTGCACTTTAGCCTTTACTGTGCCACTACCAAGTAGTGTTCCAAAACCCAATCATTTGTGCTGGCTATGTAGTGCTGTGGGATAAAAACCCTTTACTCAGACTTACACCTGGGAATAACTAGTGGTCTGGGTACTGGAGAAGGCGGCAAGAGTGGCAGTCAGCAACCACAAGTGGCTCACCTATCCAACAGATGAGGATGGCAGTACAGTTTGCACCACTAGTGGTGCAAGGTGGACGCCATGGCAAATAATATCAGGTAGGGTCCTGAATGCTCATGCATCCACAATTCAGTGTGGTGGTGATGAGCTGTAGCTGGCATTAGTTACATATGCAAAAGTATGTACATGCCTGCAGAGCTTGTGTTGTGGGGCATCCACATCAAGGTGCCACACAGGATTAAGACCGAAGGATAAACTCTACTCCTTACTGTTGCTGGAAGACCACTAGTCATCTAAATCAGTCCCTCTCTCTAGTGCTACTCACCAACATTATGGGTGGGAGAAGGATTAGTTTTTTTCTGTAAAACAGGAATCTTCCCATAGCTCTCAACCTCTTAGCATAAAAATTCTGGACAAAGCCAAAAATAATGGGGGGGGGGGGGGGGGGGGCGACAAAGGACAGAAAAGTGGGACAATTTTTAAATATTCCTGTTATAAGCTTAGAAAGTTGCTAAAATAAAAGGTTTTGTGTTATAATGCATTTTCTGATGGGCATGAAATCTGAAACTCAATATTTACTGAATTCAATCCTCACTAATTTGTCACAAAAATCCAAACACAAATTTTGACGAACAGACCAAAAATATGAGGTAAAAGTTGGGACATTATGCGAAAATCTGGACAGTTCAGAGGTATTCACCACACTGGGCAACAGGTGTGTAGCAGAGCAGCTAGGTGCAGCAGAAGAATAAATACATGCCAGAGTAGAAAGAGACTGACAGTTTATAGGCACAGGGGTGAGAGATTGTATCCAGAAAAAAATCATCCCCAGAAGAATAAGGGATAACCTCTGGCTACTTCACATTTATTTTTTCCTTAGTAAGTTCACTACATTTCAGATTAAATGGTAGTGTTACCACCAAAGCAAAGTAGAAAGTTATGTTGAAGACTCCAAACATACAGCTTT
Source organism: Protopterus annectens (assembly GCF_019279795.1). Lineage (NCBI taxonomy): Eukaryota > Metazoa > Chordata > Ceratodontiformes > Protopteridae > Protopterus > Protopterus annectens. The sequence continues at coordinate 52,096,957 of NC_056728.1, forward strand.
CATTAACACATTTCACCAGTGTTACTTTATCTACACTACCCACTAAAGAACGATAATCTTGCGTCACTTAAACCCCCCCCCAACACACACAAGACACTAGAGTCATTATTCAGATGCATTGCACAGCCTGAGAACTAACCTTCAGTATAAGCATCTACTTGACTGTAAAGTATTTTCACTATATTCAGGAATATAAAACTAATAAAAACATTTGCAATTAATATTCTATACCAGACGAACACCACTCCTAAATTTAAACAATAGCAGACCCCTAACCGAGAAAAAGCCGAAAGACACAAACTCAATGCTGTTATCATAAATGACTGCAGATGTTTGAAATTGTACCCCCCAATTTTTTTTTTTTAAATAAACATACTGCATTCTACACTTGCCCTCTCCTACCATATGATAACCTTTACGCTTTAGGTACCACATATACATGCCAATATAATAGCCCATTTCTTGCAAACAGTCACTTCTTATCATTCCTTGAAAGCTAACCCACATAAACAGCCCTCAACATCACTTTTTCAACATTCACTTACAATCTAGGTCCATTTCTAACTATATGCTATTTAGTATATACATTCTCCCACAAGTAGGACACTTTCATATATGCATTTTTGCCCATTTTAATAAAATACTAACACATTGACATTGCTCATTTTAAACCATTCAAGATTTATGAATGCTATTTATATATCCTCTTAATGTCGACTAGGTAACTGTTTGAAATGTTAAGACTCTGAAAGCAAAGTCCAGAATGCAGTGGCTGAATGACAAAAAAACACTGACTTGCATACTCCAAGTCCAAAGCTTCCACTTCTTAGGATTTTCTCCTTCTTCCAAGGTATGGCAATCTCAGAATTGGTATATGTAAGTTCATGGGCGTGATAGTTTTGACCTCCACATCGGGAATGCAGGGGGTTTATCCTTCTGCAAAAAAGTTTAAAGGAGATCGATGTTCAATATTCACTCTTTTCCTGTATTTCCGTTCAACTTCCTTCATCTTGCATGTTTTACTTTTTTGACAAAGTGCTGATCTGATCTTGCCCTTTTCATTTTTCCTCACCTGTGGGTCTTGGATCCAATCCTCTGATCTGTCTTGAATGCGTTTCCTAGACTTTGGATCCTAGTCTCAAGCTTCTCCCTCTTCCCACAATGCACTACATTGTGCCTAACTCTTTAGATCTCCTTTGCTGCCGTCATGGTCAGATGGAGGATTCAAAGTCTCGAGCGGTAAAAAGTTTTATTTCACATTATTCATTTTTTGTCTATTTGTGCTTTCTTTCATCTATTCATTCTTTATGCTTCTTTCCTCCCTTGGTGACTGCTTGCGGTTAGAAATATTTTTTTCTGTTTTACTGGATATCCCTTTAAAAATGTATGCGAAGTCAGATATTGTTACTACTATGTTTTCGGGCTTGTCAGGGTTAAGAGGACTTAAGTTTCTCTTTTTTTTCCCTAGCCCAGAGTCATTTTGCTTCTCAAGTCCTGTCACACTCTCCAACTCTTTTGGCGGAAGTTTGAGATTTGAATTTCAAGCCTGCCAAGAAAAGTAGGTTTGTGGGTTGGCATAGTGGATAAGATGTTCACATCACCGACAAACATACATAGTTTGAAACTAATTTAAGTAACAGCATACATGGTAATTTGCACGTTCACAGACAAAATGTAGCCAGAATTTTCAAGTAGACAGCTGGGGTCTGAGTGGGTGATTAGGTTGAGGCACATCTCACAATGTGTCAGGATTTTCATGCTTCAGTAGTGAGGTTGTTTTTTTTAGTGACAGACTTCACAATCTCATACTGTTGTATAACCTGTCTTATCTTTTTACTATGTACGAACAATGCACAGAATTGCTCCCTTGTTGTGTCCCTTATTTTTCATTCCTCCTAGCAGTGTCCACATATGATATGAAAAATTATTATTATTATTTTTTTTTACGAGAGAGAGATGACGAAGACAGAAAGAAATTAAGTGAAGAGGTCGAGAGTTGTGCACAGACTTCTTGTCTCTTCCTCTACTATTCACCTGCCTTATTGGGGCTGAAGGGCTACTATGTTGTTAGAACTTTCTGACTGTTTTGCTGGTTTCTATTATTGCACTTCAGTTATCAACTTAATAGAGTTCCCACTCTGGAAATTAATTCCTTCCTTTGATGACTTAGAGACTGTGTAAAGCTCTCCATTTGTACCATTCACTGCTTGTTAATCAAAGTAGCTACAGAAGCGAACTTGATCTATACAATGACCATTTATTGTTCTTTTATTTTCTTTTAATGGATAACAAAATTATGTTCATTTTACAACAAGCAAACATTACAGAAAGCATAACCAGCTGTTTTTATCCTTTCTCCATCTAACTGCTTGGATCAAGCAATTGTCAACTTTACACGGCCAAATGGATTACTTAAGAGTTTTGCTCATTTTTCTTTCCTAAAATGGTTTCTAACCATCACCCTGGAGCCCCATTTTACCAGAACTCCTATCAGGGTTATCTGTACTACAGCTTTTGGTCAAAAACTCCTTTTGTGACAAAAAAGTTAGGCATGGTCTCCAAGTAGAACTTTCTTTGGTTCGACAATGTTTTTAGGTATATCCTTCACTGAAGGCCTCCCAAAAACTATGTTGCTGGAATTCTGACCCACAGTTGAGGAAGAAAGAAAAGGACAACATCAAATAAAGAAGTTATGTACTTACCATAATATTCTACCGGTGTTCATTTTTCCTCACCTTCCCTCCCAGCTACCTCCCAGCCCCATCATTCTTAAAAGGATCTTAGATGTAATATTGTTCATGTTTCCATCTGGACCTTTATATTTTCATTCAGCTATCCTGTTCTCAAAAATCTCTAGTAAATGGGCAGCAAACTTGATCCGAGGAGTGAGGCACAGTGTAGTGTACTATGGGAAGATGGAGGAGCTCAAGACTAGGATCCAAAATCTAGGAAATACAGCAGAGTCAGATCTGAGGATCAGAATAAAGACCCACAGGTGAGGAAGAATGAAAACAATGGAACGTTATGGTAAATACATAAGTAAACTTATGCAAAAAAAAAAAGTAGTAATTTTATTTTTGTTTTCCAGAGTACGACTACGATCTCCATGGACCTATTTCAGACTCAACCTGGGAGCAGTGTTTGGTTAAGTGACTTACTCAAAGACACACGGGCAATGGAGGCTGACAGGATCAAACCTTGCACTACTGGACCACGGGGGGGGGGGGGGTTATGTAATGACATTCCTCACATTTCCCTCCCACCACCCCCATTCCTTGTTTGATTTTCTGAGGAAGTTGGGGAGTTATGGTTAGGACTTATTTCTCCTTTGTAATTTTGATGACTAGCTTTTCTAGCTTTGTTAGCAAACTCGACATGCGGGTTAGAGGGCAGCAGGGGATTATGGGAGAGGGAGGAGCTTGAGCCTTGGATCTGTCTGTGCTAAGTTGCCGGCTCAGATCCGATGTCTGATCCAAGACTCTTCTGTGAGGAATAATGACATAGGGTAACAGATGACGAGTTATAGTAAGTACATGTCATTCCTCACAGAAGGGTCAGAGTCCCCAGCTACCATACATCCTGGGAGGCCTCAAGGAAGGACATGCCGGAGCATTGGGGAACCAAAGGAAGCCCTGCGCCTGGAAACCAAATCCAGCTTGTAATCTTGTAATGACATATAAAGGTGTGAGGATTAGACCAAATGGCAGCAGCACAATGTCATCAATAGAGAGTTTGGCCATGAATGCCAAGGAAGTAACCACTGACCTAGGAGAATGAACCCCGATTCTGCCCGGAACCTTAAGATGCCTATTGTCATAGACTGTAGAAATGCAGCTAGAGATTCATTTGGAAACAGGTGCCATAGAAACTGGGAGGCAACGTCTGCTCAAAGAAAAAGCCACAAAGAGCTGATCTGATTTGCGAAACCCTTTGGTTCTATGTAGATAAAACCATAATTGCCTGTGTAAGTCCAAAAGTATGCAGAATGTACTCTCCTTTGTTGGAATAATTAGGAAAGAACACTAGCAATTGAATATATTGATTTATATTGAATTCAGAGGCAACCTTAGGATGAGTCCCTCTTTTTTGCCCAAGAGATGTTCGGTTCTTGTGAAAGATCATATACAGAGGAGTAATGGAAAGAGCTTACAATTCGGAAACCCTCCTAGCCAAAGTTATATCAACCAGGAAGGCCATTTTCCATGACAAGAATATGAAATTCCACAAACTAGCAGGTTCAAAAGGACTCAACCTTAGTGCTGCAATCTCTGACTAAGTCCCAAAGAGGTGAGGGATCCTTGATGGGCTGTCTTAGAAGTAAGACACCCTTCATGAACGTTTTGCAAAGTCTGGAAGAGAACGTAAGCTCACTGTTTTCATGAAAATTAAAAATCGCCGCCAACAGGAGCTTAACAGTAGAGAAACTTGCCCCTGCCTGAAAAAGTGAGGACAAGAACTAAAGGATATCTGAAACAAAGGCAGAAAAAGGATTCATATTCCTGCTCTTAGCCCAGATAGAATTTTTTTTTCATTTACTAGTATAAACCTTTCTAGTAGAGGGTTTCCGTGAGGCTAGGATAATATGCCTGATGGGGGACACCAGCCTGGACAGTTTCAAGATCACTGGAATTGGAGAAACCATGCGGTTAGATGAAGGGTCCAATTTGGAAGAGGAAGCCCTAAAGGATGGGGGATCACATACTGAAGAAGATCCAGTACCCAGGGAGGATACATTAGATGAGACCTGATGAAGGGGAACACGGCTGATAAGGCCAGAAAGGGGCAAACAGGACCCTCGGGAATAAGAGGGAAAGGAGGATAAGCATAAAGGAGACACAGAGGTCAGCTGTGGACTAGAGTATTCCTCGGCGACTCTCCTACATTTGTGGTTGGCTGGGGAGGCAAACAGGTTGCAGCACAGCAGACCTCAACAATTGGAAATCTACTTCGACACAATAGAATTGAGTGACCACTCGTGAGGACTCAAGATGGATCTGCTGAGTTAAGGACTCAAAATGGATCTGCTGAGTTTGTTGGTCAACAGGAGTCCCCAGGTATATGTGTTGCAAGAAGAAAGCACCTGGAGGATATTGCCCATTCCCACACTCTCATGGCCTCTCTGCACGATGGGTAAGATTATGTTTCGCCTGTTTGTTGACATACCAGACCACTGCCTTGTTGCCCGTCTGAATTGCAGTCATCCCCAGGGGGAGGCAGCTTTGAAAGGCTTGCAACGTTAGTAGGACTGCTCTCATCTCTAGGACATTTATGTGCAATTTGGTCTCTACAGGGGACCACATGCTTTGGACAGTTCTCTCCTGGAAATGCCCCCCCCCCCCACACACACACTCCAACAGGGAAGCGTCTGTGATCACCGTGGCCTTGGGCGGGGGGAGAGAAAAGGGTCTGCCTATGAGGAGATCCTGAGCTTGAAGCCACCAAAGAAGGTGCCATCTGCACACAAGCTGAATGTTTGTGGCCATGGATCCTAGGTTCCTAAGAATCAAGTGAACTGGGAGATGCGAAAGATCTAAGATATGCATGACCTGTTCTCAGACCAACTAAACTTTGCATACAGGCAATGATGCAATCTCTGAAACAGAGTCTAGCTGGACTCCTATGAACTCCAACTGTTTCATGGAAACCAGATTCGATTTTGAAAGACTGACAGTAATCTTCAGCTGACTGAAAAGGAGAACATAATGGATGGCTTGTGACAGTCGATGCCGTGAGGGTGCCGTGAGGAGCAAATTGTTGAGGTACAGATATACCTGAAATCCCTGCAGCTGCAGGTGAGCTGCTACCACTGCAATACATTTGGTAAACACCCGAGGCGAGTCCAAAGGGTACTCTGAACTGGTAATGACTGGCCCCTAACCGGGACCAAAGATGTCTTCTGGAGTGCCTGTCTATCTTGATATGATAGTAAGCATCATGGAGATTCACGGAGCACATCCAGTCGTCCTTGCGTAAGAGAAGCAGAATTAACTGAACAATGACCATCTGGAATTTGGACTTTTTGACCGACTGATTCAGCTCGCTGAGGTCCAAAACAGGATGCAGGTCCCCAGTCTTTCTGGCATTAAAAAGAAGCGAGAATACGTTCTGGATCCCCTTTTACCTGCTGGGACCTCTTAGACGGCTCTTTTTAGAAGTTGGACTTCCTTAAAGGCCAACTCCCTCTGATGGGGTGGAACGCTAGGGAGGCATCTTCGTACAGGAGGGGGTTCCGAAAAGGTAATTAAATAATCCCTGGAAACAATGTTTAACACCCACTGATCAAATGTGATGCTTGTATAAGCTAGTGGGCGAAAGGAAATACAACCACCAACTGCTTCCAGGGCAATGCCTCAGGAGCATTGAAAGGGCTGTTCAGAAACAGGTTCCCTGGAGCCCTGATTTTGTGATCCCTCTGCCTCTAGGGCGGCATCTGCCATTGAATCCTCTCCCCTGCCTCTGGAACAGGAATCAGGAGCATCCTGGAAGGACTGTGACTTCCAGAACCACATCTTCCTAGTTCCTCGCTGGGTCTTGGAGAAAGATCTCTGAGGAGTAGAAAGCTTGATCCTGACCATGGACAAAGTCTTCCCTTCCTGCTCACTATGGGTCAAAGTGTCCTTCATGGTGGGTCTAAAGATGGACCCATCAAAGAGGGCATTTTTAAAAGACTCTTTGAAGGGTTCCGCAAACCCACATAATTGTAACCAAACATGTAGCCTTATAGCTATACTGGTACCCGATGGTCGAGAGTTAGCTTCAGCAGTACTGGAAATTAAACTCATTGAGGAATTATTGAAGGACATCAGAGTAGAAAGCTTGAGAATACCTTCTTGAAGCCCTCCACCGGCAGTAACTCTGGAAGGGAAGTGGTAAGTTCTTTTACCTGCCTCCGAAGGGACTTGGTCAAGTGTGCCAAGTAACAGACTGCCCTCAGTTCAAAGGTAGCTGAGACATGCACACACTTCCCATGCCGGTCTATCACCCGGGACTCCCTGTTCGGGGGATGGACTGTGGAGCTCTACTCTGTCAGCTCCTTCTTGGTGGCAGTGGCAACCACCATGGCATCAACCAGAGCTCTTAGAAGGAGAGGTTCACAGGGTGGCTAAGGAATTTATCGGCTCACTTGGGAACAGGTTCCACAGTGTCGTGCTACTTCCAGGCCCTGGTGGCGATAAGATCAACCAACTCATCAGCAGGGGGGGGTGGACATCCAGGAAGTAGATGGACCTGTCCTGAACACCTTCAGAAACACAGACTCCTCTAAAGACTGGGGTTGGAGACCATCTGTCCTTCTGCTTCAAGATCTCAAGGATGTCCCCAAAGGAGACATTGTCGGGCTGAGATCTGGGGGACCAGTCTCCATCGATGTCTGTGTCCTCAGTGAGGGACTCGTGCCTCCTCTTGCACTTTTGCTTACAAGGACCCTCCTCCATGGGGAGCTCCGGGAAGGACTCAGAAGATGTAGGGAACCTGTGTGGGAAAGAACACCCCCCCCCCCGGAAGGCTAGAACAGGAAGGCTGACCTTGGACAGGATGGGAAGTCTTTCCACCCAAGGCAGAGAGGGGCAGGGATGGACCTGGAGGGGTAGGAGATGTAGTTGCAGTCCTGGAGAAGGTCCTCTCTACCACCTGGAAGGCTGACTGGCTAGAAGCAGTCTCGTCCCCAACCCCGGAGAAGGGACAAGCCCCAATACAGCATCAAGGCCCCCAGATGATACCGGTCTGGAGCTATGAAGGGCCGAAGCCCCCAAAATCCAGACCCAACCCCATCCCAGTGGAGTCGGAGCTGACCATGCCAGCACAGGGCCCACTCTATTCCGAGGGTGGGGGAACAGAGCAGACCAAGGACTCTGATGTGGTTGAGAAAAAAAGGAATACTAGACCCAGTCAGGACCTAACCGCAGGTATCCAGGTCGCAAGACGCCGAAGCACCATGGGTTGGAAGAGAATGAAGAGTTGGAAAGTACAGTTGTGTACACTTACCATAAATGTAGATGTTCGAGTGTATTCACTGTTGCAGTCATTACACTTGGGTAATCTGCTGGCAGGTTGCCCTCAGTCAGCCTGATTAACAAAGTCTTGGGTCCTGTGTCGGTTGCTGTCCCTTCTTCCATGACGTCAAGCGTATAAAACATGCAGCCGACGCCATTACATCAGTTTTTCCTGCCCCAGATGTCAGGTGCCCCCCAAATGGGGAGCAAATAAAATTAAAAACACAAAAAATATACCTCCAATCCCAAAAGCAAATACACCAAAAGGGCTTTTAAGCATAGTGAAAGAACGTAGAGGTATAGCCAGAGAAAACTAGGGGGCTGGAGGGAGGGTAACCAGGACTGCAACAGTGAATACACTCAAACATCTACAGTTATGGTAAGTGTACACAACTGTACTATGTTCTTCGTGTTTCACTGTTGCAGTCATTACATTTGGGTAGATTCCCAAAACTATGGTTGGTTGGAGGGAATTATACAGCATTCGGACCAGCTATAAGGCCCTGCAGGACAGCAGTGGCAAAGCCAGCTCTGAATTTAGAGAAAAGTGGTTAATGGTAATGTTTGGTGAACGTATGAACTGAGCTCCAGGTAGCAGCTTCTAGAATGCCCCTGGTAGGAACACCTCTGAGAACGGCTGTAGAAGTAGATGCAGCCCTGGTGGAATGGGATCTGATCCCCTGGTGGATAGTTTTCCCATGGTGTATATAGCAGAAACAAATACAATGGCTTATCCATTTGGAAATGGTTTGCTTTGAAATATAGCCTTTCCCTCTGCCCCTGCAGCAAATGCCACCAGTAGTTGCTCAGATTTTCTAGAGATTTTATCCTGTTTAAGTAAAATCTAAGTTGTCTGTGTACATCCAATGAATGCAGAATCCGCTCTCCCTTGTTCTGTGGATTGGGAAAGAAAGTTGTCAAATGAATGGTCTGATTAAGAGCCACACTGGATACCACCTTAGGCATGAAGGATGGATTGGTCCCGAGAGAAACCCTATCCATATGAAAAATGATAAAAGGCTCCACTGCCATAAGAGCCTGTAATTTGGAAATCCTTCTAGCTGAAGTGACTGCTAAAAGGAAAGCTGTTTTCCAGGAGAGAAATTTTAAGTCTGCAGTAGCAGCTGGCTTGAAAGGAGGGAGAGTGAGCTTTTCCAATACAAAATTGAGGTCCCAGGCAGAGGTTGGAGCTCTCCTGGGTGGTCAGTTTTTGGCCCCTCTGAGATGCTGCTTTAGCAGAGGATGGAGAAGAGGGGAGGTTCTGTGTTGTAATGAGCTGAAATGGCTGAGGTATGTATTTTTATGGAAGAAAAGGACAGGCCCTTGTGAAGCATCTCAGTTAAGTATTGTAAAATCTGAGGAATGTTGGGCACTGCTGTGCTGATCCCTTGAGATTGATTCCAGGCACAGAATCTTTTGCATTTGTCAGCAAAAGATTTTCTAGTACTAGGCCTTCTCGCCTCCAAAATGACATCCAGCACAGGTTTGCTGAGGGATGCTAAGGGTGCATTTAGGTGATTAGCTACGCTGCAAGATTCAAAGTTTGGAGCTGAGTGTGCAGAATTTGGTTGTTCTGCTGAGACAGTAAGTAAGGTGTCTGAGGCAGGTGCCATGGTGGAAGGTGCGACACATTGTGCAGGAGTGGGTACCAGTGTTGCGAGGCCAGTCTGGAGCAATCAAAATCATTTTTGGTTTAGCCTGTTTGACTTTTAGTAGAACGTTGGAGAGCAGAGGCAGAGGGGGAAAGGCATATTCTGATAGGTTTTTCCAGCTGAAGGATACAGCATCCACTTTCCAGGCTTTTATGTGATGAGTTCTGTTGAAAATCCGTGGTTCCAGTTTCCATTCGTGTGGGTCCATGAGATTTCTGCTTAGTTGGTCTGCCAGAGTATTCAGCTTTCCTGGCAGGAATTGAGCTTGCAGTTGTACTTGATAGGCCAAGGCCGTGTTCCACAATGCAATGGCTAGTCTGCAAAGAGTGTAGGAGTGTGTACCCCCCTGCTTGTTTATGTACCACATAACCGTGGTGCTGTGTCTCTTTATCATTAATTGTCCTAGATGATGGTAGTCCTTGAAGGCTGTCAGTGCATTCTGTACAGCTAGCATTTCTTTTTGATTGATATGAAGGTGAATTTGATTTGGGCTCCATTTGCCCTGAATGCACTTCCCTGCCAGATGTGCCCCCAAGCATAGTCTGATGCGTCTGTAGTTAGGGTTTGGGTGGCAGGGGGTGGTGTGAATGGCAGTCCCTTATTTTGGTGGCAGGCCTCTGCCCACCATAGGAACTCTAGTTGCAGGCAAGGTATGATAGGAATCATTGTTTCCAGGCTGTGACAATGCTGACGCCATTGACTTTTTAAGTACCGTTGAAGTTTCCTCATACGCAGTCTTGCATAAGGAATTAGAAGAATGCAGGAGGCCATGAATCCCAAGGCTCGCAGGATTTGCCTTGCAGTAAGCAGGGTTTTTGTGGCCACCTGTTTGAAGTAAGTCACCAAATGAATTTGCTTCTCTGGCGTAAGGAAAGCCATCTGGGCAGCTGTATTCAAGCGTGCACCAAGGAATGTAATTTTTTGAGGGGGTACCAGTTGTGATTTATTTTCATTTATTGTGTACCCTAGACAAGTTATAACCCTTTTTACAAACGCCAGATGGTTTAGAAGAGGGTCCTTGTTTTCTGCCTGTATTAGACAATCGTCCAGGTATAGATATATTTGAATATTTCTTTGCCTGCAAAATGCAATTATTGGAGCCAGGCACTTTGTAAAGACCCTGGGTGCAGTAGATAAGCCAAAGGGCAGAGCAGAGAACTGGTAATGCAAGTAGCCTGCTTTGAAGCAGAGGTATCTTCTGCAAGATTCCCTGATTGGGATATGCAGGTAAGCCTCTTTTAAATCTAGAGTTGCCAACCAAGCATCTTTGCCTAGCATAGGAAGTAACTGGAGAAGAGTCAGCATCTTGAATTTTGGAATGTCCAGAAAGATGTTTAGAACAGATAAGTCCAGAATTGGATGCCTTGATTTGTCTTTTCTGGGTACCAGGAAAAGTCTTGAATAGAAACCTTATCCCTTTTCCTCTTCTGGTACTGGTTGAATAGCCCCCATGCTCATGAGGGAAAAAAGAAGTCATACCATAACGTTCCATCTGTATTGTTGATCCTCGTTCAGTCATTACGCATGGGTATCAGTTCTGACCTCGGAACAGAGACGGCCATTTTCCAAGCTCAAGTCAGCTTCAAACTCTCGAGCTAAACCCTTACCCATAACCCCCTTCTCTCTGTTACCTCAGATTGAGTTTGCAAGTCAAAAGAAGGTAGAGGCTACCTCTGGTCAAATAACCTAAGAGAACTGGATGGTGAGATCCACTAGAAGCCACAGGAGGGGGAAGGAGGGAGGGTCGTAATTACTGAATGAGGATCAACAATACAGATGGACCATTATGGTAAGACATAACTTCTTTATCTGATATTAGACATAACTTCTTTATCTGGTATTAATCCTGATTCATTCCTTATGCATGGGGCAGAGTCCCCGGCTACCTCTATTCCTGGGAGGCTCTCATGGAAGGACATTCCTGAGCACCACAGAACCGAAAGATGCTCTTCTCCTGGAGGCCAAATCCAATTTGTAATGATTGATGAAGGTATGAGGCGTAGCCCAAGTTGCAGCTGCACAGATGTCATGTAAAGAAGCTCTGGCATTGGAAGGCAGCAGAAGTTGCCACCGACCTTGTTGAATGAGCTTTCATGGTAGTAGGCAATGAAATATTACGTTGTACATAAATGAAGGTCACACAGTCCTTCAACCATCTAGTTAATGTGACCTTAGCAACAGCAGATCCTAATCTAGGTTCAGAAATGGCCAAAAATAACTGGTCAGATTTACGAAGACCTAGTCCTGGTTAAGTAAAAACAGATTTGCCTGTGGATGTCTAAGGTATGTAGGCAATATTCTCCTCTGTTTGAAGGATTGGGAAAGAAAACTGGCAATTCAATGGTTTGATTAATGAACATTTCAGAGATCACTTTTGGCAGAAAATGATGGATTAGTTCTCAGAGACACTATCTCTATGAAAAATCAAGTATGGACTCCTGATACATAAAGCTTGAAGCTCAGAAATATGTCTGGCAGAAGTAATGGCAACCAAAAACAAGGTTTTCCATGACAAATGCTTGAGGTCGCAAGAAGAAGCTGATTCGAAGGGTGGCATTGTCAGAGCTTGTAGAACTAATGATAAATCCCATGGTTGAATAGGTTCTAAAAGGTGGCTTCAGATGATTCACACCTTTTATGAAGGTCTTGCACAATTTGTAGGACATAAGAGAGGAATCTTGGACACCCTCATGGAAATTAGAAAATGCAGCCAAATGAACTCTAATGGTACAGGCTGATAGACCCGATTGGAAAAGGTCGACCAGATAGTCTAGTATTATCGACACTGGTTCTGAGAAGGAATCTACTTGTTTATCTTTCAGCTAACAGGTAAATCTTTTCCACTTGCTCAGATAAGTAATTCTAGTGGAAGACTTATGAGATGCAATGAGAATGTCACATACTGGTAAAGAAAGATCATTCTGCCTGGCAATCAAGGGAATTGGAGTAGCCAAGCTGTGAGCTTTAGGCTGTTCAAGTTGGGATGAATCAGATTCTGTGGATGTGAGATCAACTCCAGGATTGGATGGAGACTCCATGGTCGATCTAGAAGGTGAGGCCAAAGGAAGGGGAACCAAATCTGACGAGGCCAATATGGTGCTATGAGGATCACCTTGCTCTTCAACCGACAGACTTTCTTCAGAAAAGTACAGTTTTGTACCTACCATAAATGTAGATGTCCGATAGATATGCAACTGCAGTCATAACATATGGGTTGTCCTGCCTCAGGCAGCCCTCGGTAGGCCGGATTCCAAAGTCTGGGTCCGACGTCGGCTGATGTCGCATTTCTCTCCGACGTCAGAGCGGCTGGAGTACATAAGCATCAGCCGATGCCATTTTCTTCAGTGTTTCTTGCCCCAGATGCCAGGTGCCCTCCAAGGAAGGCTGTAATCAAATTGGAAGACAAAAACAGTATTCCAGACAAATAAATGAGCAATAAACAGATACACCCATAACAGATATCCCCAGCTAAGAGAAACAGGGATAGGAGTGGACCCTAGGCATAGAGGGGTATGGAGGGAGGGAAAATCCGACTGCAGTTGCATATCTATCGGACATCTACATTTATGGTAGGTACAAAACTGTACTATGTCCTTCAAGAATGCAACTGCAGTCATAACATATGGGTAGAATACCATAGCTTAGCTGGGGGAGGAGGAATGCTCTAGGAAAAAGATGGTGTGGCAATCAAACCCTGCAGGACTGCCGAAGCAAAGCCTGCTCTGGATCTGGATCTGGAGTATAGAGGGAGATTGTAGTGTTTGGAGAATGTATGCACGGAGCTCCATGTAGCAGCTTCTAGAATGTCCTTAGTAGGCACCCCTCTTAAGAATGCTGTAGAGGTGGCTGTAGCTCTGGTGGAATGTGGTCTGACATTGGCTGGAACAGTCTTTCCATGAAAGGAATAACAGAATCTGATGCGATGTCCAATCCATTTTGAAATAGTCTGTTTTGAAATTGCTTTTCCTTGGACTGCAGGGGCGTAAGCTACAAAAAGTTGTTCAGACTTCCTACTGGTCTTGGTTCTGTCCAGGTAGTATCGAAGTTGTCTGTGAATGTCCAAGGTATGTAACAGTCTGTCCCCTTATTCTCAGGATTGGGGAAGAAAGCAGGCAGATGAATAGCTTGATTTAAAGAAACCCTAGATACCACCTTTGGCATAAAAGTAGGGTTGGTCCTTAATGAAACCCTGTCTCTGTGGAAAATTATGAGCGGTGGTATTGCCATTAGGGCCTGTAGTTCAAACCCTTCTTGCTGAGGTAATTGCCAACAGGAAAGCTGTCTGCCATGAGAGAAATTGCAAGTCAACTGAAGCTGCTGGCTCAAATGGAGGTAGAGTCAGTTTTTTTAGGACAAAATTGGGGTCCCAGGCTGGCACTGGAGCCTTTCTTGGTGGCTTAATGTTCTTGATTCCCCTGAGGAATTGCCTTAGCAAAGGATGTGAAAAGACAGGTGGATCAGTGTTATATCTAGCTGAAATAGCTGATGCATGTATCTTTATGGAAGAATATGAGAGTCCATTCTTTAGCATATCTGCCAAATATTCCAGGATGAGTGGGATGTTCAATAATGATGCATCATGTCCCTTGCTGGTATTCCAAATGCTGAATCTCTTCCATTTTGCTAAGTAAACCTTTCTGGTGGATGGTCTTCTAGCCTCTGTTAGTATCCGCTGAACTTCCTTGGAGGGAGATAGGTTGAGGTTATTCATGGGATCTCCCAGGCTGTTAGCTGCAGTGTCTGAAGGTTTGGATGCACTGTTTTGAAGTTGTGTTGAGTCAAAAGTAGAGGCCATTGGGGAAGGGCCCACTTCTTGGTGTGACATATGCTCCGTAGTAGTGGATACCAGTGTTGTCTTGGCCAGTCCGAAGCTATTAGGATCCCCTTGGGTCTCTCTGCTTTGATCTTTAGTAATACTGAGGTCATCAGTGGCAGAGGTGGAAATGCATAGATTTTTAGGAAGTTCCAGTTGAATGAGAGAGCATCTATTTTCCAAGCTTGTGGATGGTATGTCCTTGAGCAGAATATTTGTAGATGATGGTTGAGGTGAGAGGCAAATAGGTCTACTTCTGGCCTGCCCCATGTCGAAGTGAGCTGTGTGAAGATCTTCGGATGTAACCTCCACTCGTGTGGATCTGTGAAATTCCTGCTTAGGCTGTCCGCCAGCACATTGTCTTTGCCTGGAACAAACTGGGATTGTAACTGAATGTTTAGGCTCAGTGATTTTTCCCAAAGATGCATTGTCAGTCTGCAAAGGGGTAAGAATGGGTGCCCCCTTGCTTGTTTATATACCACATCACAGTGGTGTTGTCTGTCCGTATCAGTAAATGGCCTTGCTGAAGTTGGTGTTGAAAGGCCTCGATGGCATGCATTACAGCCAGCATTTCCTTTTGGTTTATATGCAGATGTGTTTCCTTTGGAGACCATTGTCCTTGTATACACCTGCCTTCCATGTGCGCCCCCCATCCAAGGTCTGAGGCGTCTGTGGTCATGGTCTGTGTTATCTGTGGTTTTTTGAATGACATACCTGTGTTTGCCTGGCTTACCGAGGCCCACCATAGGAATTCCTTTTGTAGGCATGGAATGAGCAGTATGGTTGTCTCTAAGTTGTTGCTGTGCTGAGACCATAGGCTTTTTAGGTACCATTGAAGCTTTCTCATGTGTAGTCTTGCTAATGGAACCAGGAGAATGCAGGATGCCATGTAACCCAGGGCCTGTAGGAATCTCCTTGCAGTCATCTGGGTAAGTTTTGCCAAACCTTTGAAATAATGAGTTAACTTCTCTTGCTTGTCTTCTGTTAGGTAAGCCATTTGAGAGGCTGTGTCTAATTTGGCTCCTAAGAAGATTATTTGCTGGGATGGCTGAAGTCTTGACTTTTGGAAGTTGACCGTGTATCCCAGAGCTTGAAGTAATCGTATGACATAGTCCAAGTTTTTTGTCAACATCAATTTGTCGTCCGCTTGTATGAGGCAGTCATCCAGGTACGAGTAAATTTGGATCCCCTGGAGCCTGCAATGAGCAATTACTGAAGCCAGGCATTTTATGAATACTCTGGGCGCAGTAGATAAGCCAAATGGCAATGCTGAGAATTGATAATGCTCTGGCCCTGCAAGAAATCTGAGGTATCTTCTGCAGCTGTGTCTGATAGGGACATGCAGGTATGCCTCCTTGAGGTCCAGAGTAATCAGCCAAGACCCCTTGCCCAGCATGGGAAGGAGTTGCTGTAGTCAGCATTTTGAACTTTGGTACTATGAGAAAGGTGTTTAATGCAGACAAATCCAGTATTGGTCTCCATTGAGATTATTTTCTTGGAACAAGGAACAGTCTTGAGTAGAACCCCTGGCCTTGTTCTTGTTGTGGAACTCTTTCTATTGCTTTCATCCGAGTCAGCAGAGAGATTTGCTTGATAGCCTCTGCCCTCTGGTTTTGTGGTAGGTTTGGCATGCCTTGTTTTCTTGGTAAGGTATGAAAATGGAACCTGTAACCTCGGTCTATAATGTCCAAAATCCATTTGTCCTTTGTCAATCTGTGCCAATTGTCTGCAAACAGAGATAATTTCCCGCCCAAGGGAGCTTCTATTTGTTCCCTGGTAGGCGGAAGTAGAGGAAAGTCATTGAGATTGTGGCTGTGGGGCAGGTGAAACCCCTGTGTCACTTCTTTGGTTTGCTGGCTGCCATTGTCGTCCCCTGTAAGGACCTCTGTATTGTCCTCTTCCTCGGCCACGTCTGTTTTTACCCCTTTGAAATTTTTCAGGATTAGGAAAGGACCAGTTTTTTGAAGGCCAATTCCTACTGAATCTGGGGGGTTGAACCTGGAGGAAATCTTTCACCGTCTGAACTGATTTTGCTTTTTCCTTGATGGACTTTAACACATCCTTAGCATTATCACCACCAAAAAGCTTGTTCTTTTCCAAAGGTGCATCCAGAAGTTTTGCCTTTACATGATCTGGTAGAGGTTGATCTTTTAACCATGCATGTCTACGAATGACTGCCCCTGTCATAGCTGCCCTACATGAAGCTTCCAGTGCATCATATCCACACTGCAGGAAGTGATTGCTTACTTGCTGAGAGTTATGTACAGCTTCCTGCAAAGACTTCCTGTCTAAAGGATCAAGAGAGGCCAATGTTTTCTGTAAATCCTCTAACAGGAAATCCTGATATTGTAACATATGAAAAAGGCAATTCAAAGCTCTCAGAGATAAAGTAGTGGAGGTGTAAACCTTTTTACCCCATCTCTCTAATGACCTAGCTTCCCTGTTGGAGGGCAAAGGATTTTTAGAGGTGGAAGCTGAAACACCTTTAGGTCCCTGAGAAATAGTTTCCAAATCAGCAGTATGGGCCCTGAATAAATGGGAATGTGTTTCTGGGACCCTGTAATACCTGTCTGGCTTGGCTGGAGCAGGAGGAAGAGAATCAGGGGTAACACCAGTGTCAGAATATAAATCATCCAAAACATCAAGCACAGGAGGAATAGCTAAGGGCCTGTGCTGGGGCTTTTTAAGGAAAGTTCGAAGGTGCTTTCTGGAATCAGAATATTCCTGGCCTTGCCACTTGAAATGTTCCCTCATGGTATGCAGAACTTCCCCAAAAGAAATATCCTCAGGAGGGGAGGCCGAGGGGATGGAATCCTCTGCATCCGAGTCCTCATAGGTCTGGAAGAGCTCTTCCTGGCCATCTGAGTGGACAGAGTCCTCAGAATCTTCATCTGAAGGAATAGGGTCAGAGGGTTCAACCCGGGGCCTTTTATCAGAAGGAGGCTGGGATCCTCTCTCAGTATGGGCCTGTGAACCTCTAATCATAGAAATTAAGTCAGCAGCCATAGTCATGATTTGTGTCTCTGGAGAAGGCTGAGGTAAGGCTTTAGCAGTAAGATGCTTGGTCTTGCTGGCTGCCTTAGCCCTAGTGTAGGCCTTAATAGACATGGCCATAGGAGGCCTGGCAGCTCCACGTGCAGGAGTGACCTTATCTACAGCAATGGTCTCGGGCATTTCCTCGGTTTCAGTATCCAGAGGAAAATCAATAACTGGCGGAGTGATATCCGGAATCGGAGTCGCCGGTAATGCGGTGTCTTCGGTTCAGAGCGGTGGAATAACCGTCTCAGGGGGAACCGGAGCACTCGCGGTAGGTTTTGGCATGGAGTTGGAGGTAGACGCGGGCCGAGGATGTCGGTCCCGGTCTTTTCGTTTCTTGGGAGTTTGCGATGTCGGAAGTTCCGACGGCATTGTATAAGCAAATGTTTCGCCGAAAAAAACTTCAGCGAACTCCGCCCGGCGCCTGAGAGTGCGCTTGTTGAAGCGAGCACAGGCTACACAGGCCGAGACGTCGTGGTCTGGGCCAAGGCAAGGAAGACAGTAAGAGTGGAAATCCTTATGAGGTATTTGTTTACCACAAGAAAGACAATTGTTAACTTTTTCAGTAATTTCTGACATCGGCTGAGGCAAGAAAAGGTCCCCAACGGGGTACTTAGCTTTTTTGATGACTTCGGAATCGAAGAATACCGGCACTTGCGAACTGCTTCTGCTTCGGGCACCGCGCGGCAAGAAAGACTGAAGAAAATGGTGTCAGCTGATGCTTATGTACTCCAGCCGCTCTGACGTCGGAGAGAAATGCGACATCAGCTGACGTCGGACCCAGACTTTGGAATCCGGCCGACCGAGGGCTGCCTGAGGCAGGACAACCCATATGTTATGACTGCAGTTGCATTCTTGAAGGACATCTGGGGAATGAGGGGAAAAGGTGGGAATGCATAAAGAAGACCCGAAGGCCAATCGTGGACTAGAGCGTCCCTGGGGAACTGTCCCGGAGGGGGAATCAGGACGAAGTAGTTGCTGCATTTGTAGTTGGTCGGGGATGCAAAGAGGTCGCAGCAAGGATGGTCCCAGCGGTGGAAGATCTCCGCCTCTATCAA
Source organism: Protopterus annectens (assembly GCF_019279795.1). Lineage (NCBI taxonomy): Eukaryota > Metazoa > Chordata > Ceratodontiformes > Protopteridae > Protopterus > Protopterus annectens. The sequence continues at coordinate 52,115,507 of NC_056728.1, forward strand.
GGGATTCAGGGACCACTTGTGAGGTTGAAGAATGCACCTGCTGAGTCTGTCTGCTATCACGTGTTGGAACTCCCGGGAATGTGCGTTGCTAGAAGAAAACGGTTGGTAGCCACCGCCCATTGCCATATCCTCATGGCCTCTCAACAAAGGGGGTAAGATTTGGTTCCACCTTGCTTGTTGATGTACCAGACCACCGCCATGTTGTCAGACTGAATTGCAATCATCCCAGACGGCAGCAGGGGATGGAATGCTTGCAACGCCAGAAGCACCGCCCTCAGCTCTAGAACATTTATATGCACATGGGCCTCCAGTTCGGACCAAGTGCCTTGGACTGTATCCCTGACATAGCCCCACCCCATCAGGGAGGCGTCCGTGGTCACTGTGGTGTTGGTTTTGCTGAGGGGAGAAGGGGCGTGACCACTGTAACAGATTGTGTGTCATCCACCAATTTAAATCCTGTTTGCACCTGTAGGTTACTCGAATCATGACTGAAAGGGATAGCATTGGGTGAGCAGTAGCCACTGTATAAGCCTCACATGAAACCTGGCCAGGGGGACAATGGTGATGGAGGCTGCCATGGAACCCAACAACTGTAGAACCGAGTGAGCTGTGGATTTCTCCCTTGAAAGGACTGGAATCAGTTGTTGTTTTATCTTTAAAATTCTGTGCCCTGAAATGGCAGCTCTGCAGTTCTTTGAGTCCAAGATAACCCCTATGAATTCTGTCGACTGAGACGGGGTGAGATTGGATTTTTGCTAGTTTATGGTTATGCCTAGCCTTTGTGCAGCGAGGAGAGAGCATGCCAGGGCTTCTTCCAGTAGATGCCTGGTGGGGGAGGAAATGAGCCAGTCGTCTAGGTATGGAAACACCTGGAATCCTGGAAGTCGCAATTAAGCTGTGACCACTGCCATGCACTTTGTGAACACTCTGGGAGCTGTAGAGAGTCTGAAGGACAGTACACTGAACTGGTAGTGACCGGCTCCCGCACGGAAGTGCAGAAAACTTCTTGATGGCCTGTCCACTTTTATGTGGTAATACGCATCTTGAAGATGTATCGAGCACATCCAATAGTCTTTTTCCAAAAGCGGGAGGATATACTGTATTGTGACCATCCAGAATTTTTGTACTCTCACAAACTTGTTCAATACACTGAGATCCAAAATTGGTCTCCAGTCCCCGGTTTTCTTTGGCACCAAAAATAGTAGAGTAGAATCCGGATCCTATCTGGTCTGGAGGGACTATTTGGATGACTCTCTTTCTTAGAAGCTTTTCTATCTCTAGTGTTGCTTCTTCCCTTTGAATAGGTGGAACGTCGGGAAGGTTTTTTGAAGGGACACGACAAATATCAAAGGGGATACGATAGCCTCTGGTTATAATCCTTTGTACCCAGGTATCAGTGGTGATGGTTAGCCAGACAGAAGGGTACAAGGGGAAACGACCCCCAACTACCTCCAGAGGAAAGGAGTTGGGCTGCTCTTCAGGAGCGCTGGTAGGATTGGCCAGGCAAAGTCTCACTTGAACCCTCGTTATGCGGACCCCCTCCGCCCCGAAAGGAGAGTCTTCCCTGTGAGTTTCCCCCTCTGCCTCTAGGGAAAACTCGGCCTGTGTGTCACAGAAAGGACCCTGAGATTTCTTGAACCATATCTTCCCACTCTTTTAGTTTTAGGAGAAAGCACGTTGAGGGGAAGAATAACTGATATCTACGGCAGAAAGGGTCTTACCATCTGTTCACATCTGGCCAGTGCGCTTTTAACTTTTGGTCAAAACAACGAAGAGGCCTCAATGGAAGCATTAAGAAAGGAAGCCTTAAAGGGTTCTGCGAAATCGCACAAGCGCATTCAGGCATGTCGTCTCAAGACCGCAGCTGAACCCACTGCTCTAGCTGCTCCTTCTGATGCATGAGATATCAGTCGCATATAGGAGTTAGAAATTGATTCGATGGTGGCCAGCTGAGAGGCCACTTTGTCACGGACCTCATCAGACACGGCACCAGCCAAGATTTCAGAGAGCTCGGAAATCAGATCCCTTTGAAGCCTGGTAAAGTGTGCCATATAATTCAGGGACCTGATAGCAAAGGTCGCTGATGCAAAGGTGCACTTCCCTATCCTGTCCAGGGCCCGGGACTCTGTTAGGCAGGTGGACAGTCTGGCTTTCTTCCTCTGCCAGATCCTTTTTTGTTGCGGCCGCCACCACCAAAGCATCCACAGGAAGACCTTTTGACCAATGGGGATCCATAGCAGGAGGGGACAAAATCTTATCTGACCTCCAGGGAATAGTCTTGACGGTGTCAGAAGCCTTCCACGCACGCTGCACGATGAGCCGGACAAGTTCATCGGCAGGTGGAGAATCCCAGGAGGTAGGGGGCCGGGCGCGAAAAGCCTGCAGGAACACAGACTCCTCAGAGGTGTCAGACTAGAGGGCTGCCAGTCATCTCTCTGTTTATGGATTTCAAGGATATCACCGAAGGATATCTCAGAGGATGACCGAGGGGAATCCTACCCCTCAAAGTCTGTGTCTTCAGTGAGGGACTCCTCTGTGGAGTCCATGCGCTTCCTCTTACACAAACTTTTCCGGTGGACTTCCTCAGAGGTCGAAGCCAGGGAAGACAGTGGAAAAGGGGTTTGTGGTGGGAATATGTCCTGAGGCCCTTGCACCCAGTGTCCGCTAGGTGCAACTTGTGAAACCAGTGTACCAGAGGAGGACGGTGGGATAGACAGTCCGGTATAGTCAGCAGAAGCGAAAGCCTTCTCCATCAGTTGGAAGGCTGGTCCACCTGAAGAGGAGTGAATGTCCAGGACAGGAGTCACCCCCTCCCCTAAGTGGCTCAGCCTGCCGACTCGGAGTCCCCGGATAGCTGTGGAGCAGCAAATTACGCGTGTCACAACTGTCATCCTGAGTCGTAGCCAAACTTTCCTGCCACGAAGGCAACTGCGGTTCCTTAGTGAGATCCATAAAGGGAACCGCAGAGGGGGAAGACTGTGCTAAATCCATGGATTTCAAAGGCAATGAAGGAGGAGAATAAGAAGGGGCCTTTTGAGATGGGTGATCACCTCCCAAGGAAGGATAGGTCCTCGGGGGTGGGATACCTCTGGCCAAAAGCACTTGGTCCACAAGACGCGGCACATCGTGTTCGGAAAGGCTTCTAGTGGACCTCACTGAGACTGAGGGAGAAACAGGCCTGTCCACAGAAGAGGTAAACTCGGTGCCCACCTCACCAGTCCGCACCGAGAACAACGGTGCCAAGAGAGACTGGACTACGGTGTCTGCACCAAGGAAGTAATCTGTGTCGAGGTCATGGTCTGCATTGACACAAGGGTCGGTGCCGAAGTGGTTGTCGGTACCAAAGCTGGAACCAACACTGGAGCCAACAACAGAGGCGTCGGTTCAGAGTAAGATGTCGAAGCTGACGTGGTCAAGGTTTATGCCGATGAGCGGTCGGTGCTGATACAGTGGTAAAAGTCTGAACAGAGGAGCCCCTTGGTGCCGATATAGTGAAGGCTGCAGGAGAAGACGGAGCAGAGATCAGTAATGGAGCCGAAAGTCTAGGCTCCGAAAGCACTGGGGCTGACCGAGTGAGCTCCGAAGCAGAAACCTTAGCCATTTTAGGTTTTGGTTGGTGGGAGTCCCCAGCCAGGGACGAAGGCAAAGACTTGGCCTTAGTAGAAACATCCAAAATTTTCTTATGGGCTCTAGGAGGGGTTGAGGCCTCCAACCCAGAAATATCCTCTGAAAAGGGACATTTAAGAAGTCCCTTCAGCAACAACTTATTTTTCCTTTCTAACAAGGTTCTGTTAGAAAAATTTTCACAGATAGTACAGGGTGGGTCAACAGTTAAATGGGACGCCCCCAAACAATAAACGCACAAAGAGTGTGCATCAGATGTAGGTAATTTGTGTCCACAATCAGAACACCTTTTAAAACCCAGACTACCTTTCTTATCTGCCATGACAGAAAACCGGGATAGTAGAAAGGGTACCAGCAATGGTACAAAAGAATACCCGAAGGTATGAAAAAAAAAAAAAAAGGGGGGGGGGGGGATTACCAACGATGGTAGGGGAGAAATACCTCGCGGTAAAAGGAGTAGAGAAAGGAGAAGAAAAACTCAAGAAAATATGGTCGCTAGATGTGATAGGGTAACAGACAATGAAATAGAAACTTTTCTGACAGAAAAAGTTATATAAATGACTATTCTGACAACAAATAACTACTTAGCTCAAGAGAAGTAACTTGACACGACCGAGTGGCAACATGGCAAATGAAATCTGAGGTAACAGAGAGGGGGATTATAGGTAAGAGTTTAGCTCGAGAGTTTGAAGCAGATGCGAGCTTGGAAAATGGCCGGCTCGGTTCCGAGGTCGGAACAGATACCCATGCATAAGGAATGAACAAGGATTAACAATATCAGATGTACTTGTTTCTGGGCCTCTACCCACTGATTTGGGGGCAGGTCTGGCCATCCGTTTCGAATTGGCAACGTGTGGAAATGAAATCTGTATCCCTGGGTTACTATATTTAACACCCATTTGTCCTGTGTTATAACTTGCCAGTTTCTTGCATGAAGAGCCAGTTTCCCCCCCCAAAGGGGCGGCTAAAAGGCAAGTGCTTGGTAAGTGTAAAGGGAATTCATTGAGACTGCTTACCATAGGAAGGTGTCTTGTTGTTTCCAGATTTGGAAGAGGAGGCACCCTATTGTTTTGTTCTGAAAGTCCCTTGTGAATGAAACCTGGAGCCTTTGGAATGTCTGGGTTGGCTCTCGAAAGAACTGGAAAGGACCAGTTCTTAGTAGGCCAGTGCCTACTAAATCTTGGAGTTTGCACTTGTAAGAAATTTTTCACAGTTTGCATAGATTTAGCTTTATCTTCCATCTTTTTTAAAACTTCTTCAGCCTTACTAGCAAAGAGACGGTCCTGTTGTAAAGGAGCATCCAACAATTTTGCTTTAACATGATCAGGCAGATTTTGCTCTTTGAGCCAAGCATGCATTCTTAGCACAGACCCAGTTACAGTAGCCCTGCAAGAGGCCTCCAAAGAATCAAAACCACATTGCAAAGTATGTTTTCCAACTTGTTCAGCTGAATGCAATAAATCCTGTAGTTCTTTGTTTTCCACACAGTCAGAAATTAACATTTTCTGTTTAAGCAGTCCCATGATATGCTGTAGATATATTTTAGCATATTAAATTGACAGTTTAAAGCCTCGATTGCCAAGGTTGCATAAGTGTAAACCTTCTTACCCCATCTATCCAGCGTCCTGGAATCTCTATCAGAAGGGGTAGGATTTTTAGAAGTAGAAGCCTTAATGCCCTTGGGACCCTGAGAAATGGTTTCAGGATCTGCAACAGGATTTCTGAAAAGGAATTTGTGGGAGTCAGGAACCCTGTAGTATCTGTCTGGCTTACAAGGAGCCGGAGGCAGAGAATCAGGAGTCATACTAGATTCTGAAAAAACATCAATGTCTAGAACAGGAGGTATAGCCAAAGACCTATGCTGAGGAAGAAGAAGAAAATCCTTAAGTCTCTTTTTAGATGCAGAGAAATTCTGACTTTCCCAGTGGAAATGTTCCCTTAAGGTATGTAAAGTTTCCCACAAGAATAATCCTCAGGGGGAGAAGCAGAAGGAATGGAATCTTCTGCATCAGAGTCCTCATAAGTAGGGATAGACAAATCCTGTTCATTAGGAGTCAGATGAAATAGAATCCTATTCAGAAGATTCATAATCAATGTCTTGCCTAGGCCTCTTAGAAGGGGGGGGGGGGTTGGCTACCCCTGATCAGAGTAATTCAATTTTCAGCCATTCTGATCATTTGTTTTTTAGGCATAGGGGCCTGCACATGTGGCCAAGGCGTAATTTTTTAGGCATAGGTCAAGATTTTTGACTTAGTTTTGAAGATGGCGTCAGTCTAATATACAAATCTGTAGGCCTGAAAACACCCTCAAAAGCCGGTGCCTGCACAGCGGCTCCGGACCCAACCAAGGTAGAGACATCTGCGGGTTCCATAACTGAAGCATCTCGCGGCATACCGGACTCCGAATGGGTCTCAGTAGAGGCCTGCGAATCAGAAATAGCGGGTATCGGGGATGCGAAAGCACCTCACTGAGTACCGGCGAAATGGCGACTGGCTTAGAAGCGTCATTGCCAGTTTTGGACCTCAACGGCCTGTCTCTGTATTTGCATTTTTTAGGTATTCCGGTAGTCGGATTGCTAACAGACGACATTTCTGTATAATTAAAGCGTGAGCCAAAATATTTAGAAGCAAAAATGTACCGATGTTTGATAGTGCTTTGATTAAATAAGGTACAAAACTGACAGCAAGGTACGTTGTGGTCAGGGCCTAGGCAAGGAATACAATACAAATGAAAATCCTTATGAGGTATTTGCTTACCACAAGTAATGCAATTATTAACTTTTACTGATATCGGTAAGGAGCAAGAAAAAGTTTCCCCAACAGGGTACTTAGCTTTTTAGTTGAAGACTTTGGATCTGAAACTCGAAAACGAAAATTTCAGGAATTGGCCGACCGGCAGTTGAACTGCTTCTGCTTCGGGCACCGCGCAGCAAGAAAGACTGATGTAATGGCGTCGGCTGCATGTTTTATACCTCTTACGACCTGACGACATGGAAGAAGGGACAGCAACCGACGCAGGACCCAAGACTTTGTTAATCAGGCCGACTGAGGGCAACCTGCCAGCAGATTACCCAAATGTAATGACTGCAACAGTGAAACATGAAGTACAGTTTTGTACCTACCATAAATGTAGATGTTCGAGTGTTCACCCTGATGCAGTCATCACACTTGGGTTATCCTGCCATCAGGCGGTCCCGCAGTCGGCCTGAATTCCAAAGTCTTGGTCCGGCGTTGGTTGCTGTCGCTTCTTCCCTGACGTCAGTGCGCCAGGGGTATACAAGAGGCATCCAACGACATTTTCTTCAATTTTTCTTGCCCCAGATGTCAGGTGCCCCCAATAGGTAGGCAAAATATATATATATATATAGCTAGATAAAAAATAAAACAATACCTTTAGGCACAAGCAAATACATCACAGAGGTTGTATAGGATAGAGTGGTATAGATAAGTTCAGCTAGTTCAAAGGAGATGGAGGGAGGGTAACCTAGACAGCAGCAGGGTGAACACTCGAACATCTACATTTATGGTAGGTACAAAAAGTACAGTTGTGTACACCTACCATAAATGTAGATGTTAGAGTGTCTTCACTGTTGCAGTCATGACTGTAGGGTTCTCCCCTGCCGGCAGGCAGCCCTCGGTAGGCCAGAATCCCAAAGTCTGGGTCCGGCGTCGGCTGTTCAGCCATGCTCCCTGACGTCAGAGCGCCAGGAGTACAAAGCTGACAGCAGACGCCATCTTCTCCAGTTTTTCTTGCCCCAGATGTCAGGAGTCCCAAAATGAAAAAAGGTCCCAAAACTTTTGCAAATACACCTCAGAAGAATGGTGAAAAGTAAAAATAAGAGGGGACAGGAGGGAGGGAAACCCAGACTGCAACAGTGAAGACACTCGAACATCTACATTTATGGTAGGTGTACACAACTGTACTATGTTCATCGTGTTTCACTGTTGCAGTCATGACTGGAAGGTAGAATCCCAAAGCTGAAAGAAAGGGAGGTGGTCATAAAGAAGAAGGGGCGGCTAAAAGACCCTGCAAGACCGCAGAGGCAAAGCCTGCCCTAGACTTAGAGTAGAGAAGTAAATTGTAGTGCTTAGAAAAAGTATGCACTGAACTCCAAGTTGCAACTTCCAAAATGTCTTTGATAGGAACTCCCCTGAGGAAGGCCGCAGAAGTGGCAGCAGCTCTGGTGGAATGAGTCCGTATACTCCCCTGGGATTTGCTTTCCATCGTGTGAATAACAAAATCTGATTCCATGAGCAATCCATTTAGAAATGGTCTGTTTTGAAATGGCTTTACCTTGGGAACTTGAAGCATAAGAAACAAACAATTTGTTCTGATTTTCTGATGTCCTTGGTTCTGTCCAGGTAAAAACGTAGTTGTCTGTGTACATCCAAGGAATGTAAGATTCCTTTCCCCTTTATTTTGAGGAGTGGGGAAAAAGGTTGGCAATTGGATAGTTTGATTTAAAGCCACTTTGGAAACCACCTTAGGCATGAAGGTAGGATTAGTCCTCAAAGATACCCTGTCTTGATGAAAAATAATATAAGGTTCCACAGCCATAAGAGCTTGTAGCTCTGAAACTCACCTGGCAGAGGTTAGGGCTAACAAGATTGCTGTTTTTCAAGATAAAAACTTGATGTCAGAAGAGACAGCAGGCTCAAAAGGAGGCAAAGTTAGTTTTTCCAGAACATAGTTGAGATCCCAAGCAGGAATGGGAGGAGCTCTAGGAGGTCTTAAGTTCTTAGCTCCTCTGAGAAACTGTCTCATGAGCTGGTGGGAAAAGATTGGAGGGTCTGTATTATAATGAGCAGAAATAGCAGAGGCATGTATCTTAATGGAAGAGAAAGAGAGACCCTTATGTAAGAGATCTGTCAAGTAAAGTAAAATTAAGGTAATGTTAGGAAGAAGAGGATCAGAATCCTGAGCCTGCATCCAGGAACAAAATCTTTTCCATTTTCCTGCATAAGATTTTCTAGTGCTAGGACGTCTGGCTTCTAAAATGACATCCATAACCTGCTTGGGTAGGAAAGAAGAAATCAAAGGCCCTGGATTAACCAGGCTGCCAGGCTGAGAGTTCTGACATGAGAGTGTACAACCTGACCCTGATGTAGGGACAGAAGGTTCAGAGACTGAGGTAAAACCCAAGGGGGCTCCAGACATAGGTTTTTAGAGTAGGATACCAAAATTTCCGAGGCCAATTTGGAGCCAGCAAGATTATTATCTTGGGCTTGTCCTGTTTTATCTTCAATAAGACCCGTGGAAGAAGAGGAAGAGACGGAAAGGCATATCCCGAGAGGTTCCTCCAACTGAATGACAGGGCATCCACTTTCCAAGCTTCTCTGTGGAAAGTCCTGGTGCAAAAATTCTGTAGTTGATGATTGAGATGTGATGCAAAGAGGTCTATGTGAGGACATCCCCAGACTGCTGTTATCCTGAATATTTTGGTGTCCAGCATCCACTCGTGTGGATCCGAAAGGTTTCTGCTCAGACTGTCTGCCAGGAAGTTTTGTTTCCCTGGTAGAAACTGAGCTTGAAGATCCAGATTGCAAGCTAGAGCTGTGTTCCATAGATCCATGGCTAGTCTGCAAAGGGGGTAGGAATGAGATCCCCCTTGCTTGTTTATGTACCACATAACTGTGGTGTTGTTTGTCCGTATTAGTAGTTGTCCTGGTTGTAAGAGATTCCTGAAGGCCAATAGAGCTTTCTGAATGGCTAATATTTCCTTTAAACTGATATGGAGGTGCTTCTGATCCTTTGTCCAAAGGTCCTGCAGACAGTTGCCCTGAAAATGGGCTCCCCAAGCATAATCCGAGGCATCCGTGGTTAGAATCTGAGTGGCAGGAGGCAGACAGAAGGGTTTCCCTTTGTTTAGAGCACATGCCCTGGACCACCAAAGAAATTCCTTTTGAAGGCAAGGAAGGACGGAGATCAGTATGTCTAAACTGTGGCAATGCTGAGACCATACACTTTTTAGGTACCACTGTATTTTCCTCATGTGTAGTCTTGCATATGGTACGAGAAGGATGCAGGAGGCCATGTAACCCAAAGCCTGCAGGAATTTCCTTGCAGATAGCCGAGTTAAAGTTGCCAAGGTTTTGAAAGTTGAAGCCAGCTGTAATTGTTTCTCGGATGTCAGAAATGCCATCTGGGTTGTGGTGTTTAGAAGAGCACCCAGAAAAGTTATCTGTTGTGATGGTGTCAAATTGGACTTTTTTATGTTTACAGAGAATCCCAGGAACTTGAGGAGGCTCTGTACAAATTCTAGATGCTGGAGTAAGACATCCTTGCTGTCTGCCTGAATTAGACAATCGTCCAGATAAGGGTAAATTTGAATTCCCTTGAGTCTGCAGTAAGCTACTACTGGAGCCAGGCATTTGGTGAAGACTCTGGGCGCAGTAGTTAATCCAAAGGGCAGCGCAGAGAATTGAAAGTGCCTCGATCCGGCTATGAACCCGAGGTATTTTCTGCGATCCTGCCTGATGGGAATGTGTAAATATGCCTCCTTTAAATCCAAAGTTACCATCCATGCATTTTTGGACAGCATTGGAAGTAGCTGTTGTAGAGTAAGCATCTTGAATTTTGGAATCTCTAGAAAGGTGTTCAAGACCGACAGATCCAGAATGGGTCTCCATGAGTTTTGCTTCCTTGGGACTAGAAAGAGCCTTGAATAAAACCCTTTTCCCCTCTCTGAAAGAGGAACCAGTTCTATGGCATTCATAGCCAAGAGAGCTTCCACCTGATTTAAGGCCTCCGTCCATTGATGTTTTGGAAGGTCTGGCCATCCACTTGGCCTTGGCAAGATATGAAAATGGAATTTGTAACCTCTTAAAACCACATCCAAAACCCATTTGTCTTGGGTTATTTGAGTCCAATTTTGATAAAAAAGAGAGAGTTTTCCTCCGAAAGGGGCTTCCAGGTAAGAAATTCCTGTAGCCCCACAGAGGGAGTCATTGAGTTTGTTTCCTTTGAGATTGTGACCTGTCCTCTACTCCCCTAGGGGTGGAAGCAGTCCACTGTCTTGGTCTATAAGCAGCTTGTGATTGAGACCTCCCTCTGGAACGTCTATATCTACCCTCTGAGGCCTGTCTGAAGTGGGAAAGGACCAATTTTTCGAAGGCCAATTCCTGCTAAATCTAGGAGGCTGTACTTGTAAGAAATCTTTAACTGTTTGCATTGATTTCGCCTTATCCTCCATTTTTTTAATCACATCTTCAGCTTTTGATCCAAACAAAACATTAGGCTGAACAAGAGCATACAATAATTTTGCCTTTACCTGTTCAGGTAAATTTTGTTCCTTTAGCCATGCATGCCTCCTAATGACTGTGCCAGAGGCCACAGCCCTACAAGAAGCCTCCAAGGCATCAAATCCACAGTGTAAACCATGCTTCCCAACCTGTTCAGTGGCATGCAATAAATCATGTAATTCCTTATCCTCTGCACAGGCAGAAATGGAAGTAAGCTTTTGTTTTAAGACAGACAATAGAAATTGCTGGTATTTAAACATATGAAACTGACAGTTTAAAGCCCTAATGGACAAAGCAGCAGAAGTGTACACTTTTTTGCCCCATCTTTCTAAGGATCAAGAATCCTTTTCAGTAGGAGTAAGATTTTTGGCAGAAGCGGCCTTAGCTCCCTTCGGACCCTGGGAAATGGTTTCAGGGTCAGCAGAAGGGTTCTTGTATAAAAACTGATGGGAATCAGGAACCCTGTAATATCTATCAGGTTTCACAGGAGCAGGAGGAAAAGAGTCAGGGGTTAAGTTAGCCTCTGAAAAGGCATCATCCACAATATCCAAAACAGGAGGGATAGCCAGGGGTCTATGTTGGGGAAGAAGAAGAAATTCCCTCAGCCTTTTCTTGGATTCCGAATACTCCTGTCCTTCCCAGTGGAAATGTTCCCTCATTTCATGCAAAGTTTCCCCAAAAGAGAAATCCTCAGGGGGAGAAGCTGAAGGAATGGATTCTTCAGCATCAGAATTCTCATAAGGAGGGAAAGAATATTCCTGATCAGAAGAAGAAACTGAGGAAACAGAAGCCTGATCAGAGGAATCATAAGAAATATCCTGCCTTGGCCTTTTGTCTGGAGGGGGATGAGAACCCCCAATCATAGTAATCAAATCCTCCGCCATCTTGAGTAACTGCTTCTGTGACTTGGGAGCCGGTACAGAAGAAGCCTGTGTAGAAGTCTTTGATTTTGAAGGAGTCTTTGCCTTTGTCTTTGGCTTTGTCTTTATTAGTAGCCGAGTAGGCCTGAAAACCCCTTCGGAGGTCGGTACCTGCACAGCGGCTCCGGACCCATCCGAAGGAGCGTTGTCCGAAGGTCCTGCAACAGAAATATTTAAAGGCCTGGTTGGCTCCTCATGAGAGTCCGTTTCGGCCATCGGTTCTGAAATGGCCGACGACAGGGGCTGCAAAAGCGCCTCACTGACGCCGGCCGAACCTGAAGCTGGCTCCGCTTGTGCGTTATCAGATTTGGACCTCGGAGGCCTGTCTTTATCCTTGCAACGTTTATGAACTCCGGTAGCCGGGACCGTATCCGACGACATTTTGTAGTTAAAGCGCCTACCGAAGTAATGAAAAGCAAAATCGTACCTTCACTTAATTGTACGTTGATTGAATCTAGCACAAAACCGACAGCTAGCTACGTCGTGGTCAGGGCCCAAGCAAGGAATACAGTAAGAATGAAAATCCTTATGAGGTATTTGCTTCCCACATGAAATACAATTATTAACTTTTTCTGACATCGGAGTGGAGCAAGAAAAAGTTTCAACGGGGTACTTAGCTTTGAGTGGAGAAGAAAGTCTTCGGACCGAAGTATATCAGTAAAATTCGTCAGGAGTCCGCCGACCGGCAAATGCGAACTGCGATCACCGCACGGCAAGAAAGACTAGAGAAGATGGCGTCGGCTGTCAGCTTTGTACTCCTGGCTCTCTGACATCAGGGAGCATGGCTTAACAGCCGACGCCGGACCCAGTGAGATTCTGGCCGACCGAGGGCTGCCTGCCGGCAGGGGAGAACCCTACAGTCATGATTGCAACAGTGAAACATGATGAACATCTGTACTATGTTCATCGTGTTACCCTGCTGCAGTCATCACACTTGGGTTGAATCCCAAAGCTAAGGATGGGAGATGGAGTTAAATAGGGTTAGAAGAAGCTAGTAGGCCCTGCAAAAAGTACAGTTTTGAACCTACCATAAATGTAGATGTTCACGTGCTCATACAGCTGCAGTCATAACAGATGGGTTATCCTGCCGTCAGGCAGGTCCTCGGTCGGCCGAATTCCAAAGTCTAGGTCCGGCGTCGGTTGTCGTCGCTTCTTCCCTGACGTCAGTGCGGCAGGGGTATAAAAGAGCCAGCCGACGCCATCTTCTTCAGATTTCTTGCCCCAGATGTCAGGTGCCCCCAGAAGGAAGGCAAAACATAAACTTACGTAATCATGCAATATAGAATAATCAAAAAACAGTAGTTTGCAAACAAATACACCATAAAAGAATACCCCAAATAGGTTGTATGAGAAGGTGTTTGTCATAAGGCCTGTCCTAAGAGGGGATGGAGGGAGGGAAACCTGGACTGCAGCTGTATGAGCACTCGAACATCTACATTTAAGGTAGGTACAAAACTGTACTATGTTCATCGTGCATACAGCTGCAGTCATAACAGATGGGTAGAATCCCAAAGCTAAGTAGGGGTGGCAGGCACTAAGTGGAACTAGGAGGAGCAAGGATGCCCTGCAAGACAGCTGTGGCAAATCCCGCTCTATATTTAGAGTAAAGTGGAAGGTGATCGTGTTTCGAGAAAGTGTGCACTGAACTCCAGGTGGCTGCTTCCAAAATGTCCTTGGTAGGAACCCCCTTGAGGAAAACTGCAGAGGTAGCTGTGGCCCTTGTGGAGTGGGATCTGATACTCGAAGGCACAGCTTTTCCATGAAATGAGTAACAAAAGCGTATGCAGTGAGCTATCCATTTTGAGACTGTCTGTTTGGAGATGGCCTTTCCTTGAGCACCTGTAGCATAGGACACAAAGAGTTGCTCGGATTTCCTGAATGGCTTTGTCCTGTCAAATAATAACAAAGTTGTCTGTGAATGTCCAAGGAATGCAGTAGTCTTTCCCCTTTGTTTTGTGGGCTAGGGTAAAAGGTAGGTAAGTGGATAGTCTGATTCAAGGCTACACTGGATACTACCTTTGGCATAAAGGTAGGGTTGGTTCGTAAGGAAACTCTGTCCTGATGGAAAATGATGAAAGGTTGCACAGCCATGAGGGCCTGTAGTTCCGAAACCCTGCGGAGGAAGGGTCAGCTTTTCCAATATGAAGTTGAGGTCCCAAGCAGAGAATGGTGGTTTCCTTGGGGGTTTTATATTCTTAGCCCCTCTGAGGAACTGTCTTAAAAGAGGATGAGAGAATAAAGAAGGATCTGTGTTGTATTGTGCAGAAATGGCAGAAGCATGGATTTTGATGGAGAAGAAGGAAAGTCCACTGTTTAACATCTCAGCTAGGTACTGTAAAAATTGAGGTAAATGTATTACCCACGGATTCTGGCCCTTTTTCTGATTCCAAGCACAAAACCGTTTCCATTTGGCGGAGTAGGCTTTTCTAGTAGAAGGTCTTCTGGCTTCCAAGATGACATCCTGCACCTCCTTGGAGAGGAGGGTCTGTTGGGAAATCAAGGGATTCTCCATGCAGCTAGATTTAGGGTTTTGAGCTGACTGAGAAGAGTTTTGAAGTTGTGCTGGGACAACAGAAGAGGCACTAGAGGTATGATCCATGGTGGGGAATAAGTCAGGCTCTTCAGGAGTGGATACCAGTGTTGTCTTGGCCAGTCTGGAGCAATGAGAATCATTTTCAGCCTCTCTGCTCTGGCTTTTAATAGAACTTTGGGCAGCAGAGGGAGAGGTGGAAAGGCATAGACTGTCAATGTTGTCCAATTGAAAGAAAGTGCGGCCACTTTCCAGGCCTGTGGATGATAGGTCCTTGAGCAAAATTTTTTTCAATTGGTAATTTCTGTGGGTAGCAAAGAGATCTATGTCTGGCTGTTCCCATGCCTGAGTTATCTTTGCGAAAACTTGAGGATGCAACTTCCATTCGTGTGGATCTGCCATATTTCTGTTTAGGCTGTCTGCCAGTGTGTTTTCCTTCCCTGGCAGGAATTGTGCCTGAAGTTGGATTTGCAATTCCAGAGCTGTGTTCCAAAGGGTCATGGCTAGTCTGCACAGGGGGTATGAATGAGTTCCCCCCTGTTTGTTTATGTACCACATCATTGTGGTGTTGTCTGTACTTATCAATAGCTGGCCTGGATGCAGTAGGTCTTTGAAGGCCAAAATAGCATTTTGCACTGCTAGCATTTCCTTTTGGTTGATGTGTAGGTGCTTCTCTTTTTGGGACCATTTTACCTGAATGCACTGATCTGTCATGTGTGCCCCCCAGGCGTAGTCCGAGGCGTCTGTTGTGATGATTTGAGTTGCTTGAGGTATGCAGAAAGGGAGACCTATGTTTCTTTGGCATGCTTGAGCCCACCACAAAAATTCCTTTTGAAGACATGGAATGAGTGGTATAATTGTTTCCAAACTGTGGCTGTGTTGAGACCATAAGTTTTTTAGGTACCATTGAAGTTTCCTCATATGCAGCTTTGCACATGGGATCAGCAGGATGCAAGATGCCATGAATCCCAGAGCCTGCAGGACTTTCCTTGCAGTCAGCCTGGTGAAGGTTGCCATTTTGCTTAAGTATTGAGATAGTTGCCCTTGTTTGTCTGGCGTGAGGTAGGCCATCTGGGTGTTTGTATTCAAGTTGGCACCCAGGAAAATTATTGTTTGAGAGGGTATTAGTTTTGATTTCTTTTTGTTGACTGTGTATCCCAGAAAGTTCAACAGTTTTATTACAAACGCCAGGTGTTTCAGAAGTATGTCCTTGCTGTCCGCTTGGATCAGGCAGTCGTCCAGATATGGGTATATTTGTATTCCTTGAAGTCTGCAGAAGGCAATTACTGATGCCAGGCATTTCGTAAACACTCTGGGCAGTAGATAAGCCAAAGGGCAATGCAGAGAATTGATAATGGGTTGAACCTGCAAGAAATCTGAGGTATCTTCTGCAATCTTGTCTGATAGGGACATGCAGGTATGCCTCCTTGAGGTCCAGTGTTACCAGCCAAGACTCCTTGCCCAGCATGGGAAGAAGCTGCTGTAATGTGAGCATCTTGAATTTTGGTACCTGTAAATATGTGTTTAGGATGGATAGGTCTAAAATAGGTCTCCAATCTGTCTTTCCTTGGTACCAGGAATAGTCTGGAATAAAACCCTTGACCTTGTTCTTTTGCAGGTACCTCTTGAACAGCTTTCATGTCCATGAGAGCTGAAATTTGTTTTTGTGCCTCTGCCCATTGATTTTGTGGCAGGTTTGGCATGCCTCTCATTTTTGGAAGGGTGTGAAAGTGGAATCTGTAGCCTCTGTCTAAAATGTCCAGAATCCATTTGTCTTTTGTGACAATATGCCAATTTTTTGAGAATAATGCCAGTTTTCCGCCTAAAGGTGCTGCCATTAAAGCTTTGCTTGGCAGGTAAAGGGGAAAGTCATTGTGTCTGCTTTCTGAATGACTGTGATCTATCTTCTCCACCTCTTGGGGTTGGTGCTTGCCATTGTCTGGCTCCGAATGATCCTTGAGATTGCCCTCTACCCCTCGGGCGCCTCTATCTGCCTCTTTGAGGTCTGTCCATAGCTGGAAAGGACCAATTTTTTGAAGACCAGTTTCTGCTGAAACGTGGAGATTGTACCTGCAGGAAATCTTTCACTGTTTGCATTGATCTCGCCTTTTCCTCCATTTTCTTTAGTACCTCCTCAGCTTTAACACCAAACAATACATCTTTTTGAAGAGGTGCATCTAGTAATTTGGCTTTGACATGATCTGGTAAGGCTTGCTCTTTGAGCCAAGCATGTCTACGTATGACAGACCCTGTAACAGCAGCTCTACATGAGGCCTCTAAAGCATCAAAAAGTACAGTTTTGTACCTACCATAAATGTAGATGTCCGATAGGTATGCATCTGCAGTCCTAACATATGGGTTGTCCTGCCTCAGGCAGCCCTTCAGTCGGCCGGATTCCAAAGTCTGGGTCTGGCCTCGGCTGATGTCTCACTTCATCCAACATCATAGCTGCTGTTTATTGGGTATAAAGGCATCAGCCGATGCCATTTTCCTCAGTGTTTCTTGCCCCAGATGCCAGGTGCCCTCTAGTAAGGCTAAATTTGGATAAATGCAAATAATTCCAAACAGTAGAGAGCAAACAATATAAAAAAAAAATATATATATATATATATATATATATATAGATATATATATACATATATACAAACAAATACACCATAATAGATTCCCCAGCTAGCTAAAGAGGGTAAATACCCTAGGAATACCACAGAGGGGAAGGAGGGTGGGTAATCCTGACTGCAGATGCATACCTATCGGACATCTACATTTATGGTAGGTACAAAACTGTACTATGTCCTTCAAGGATGCATCTGCAGTCCTAACATATGGGTAGAATACCATAGCCAAACTGGGGGAGGAGGCACTAAGATAAAGATGGTGTAGTTAAGATCCCTTGCAAAACAGCAGTTGCAAAACCTGCTCGGGATCTAGAGTATAAGGGAAGATTGTAATGCTTGGCAAATGTATGCACGGAGCTCCAAGCAGCAGCTTCTAAAATGTCTTTGGTAGCCACTCCTCGTAGGAAAGCTGTAGTGGTGGCTGTAGCTCTTGTGGAATGAGGTCTGATATTATCAGGAGTTGTCTTTCCATGAAAAGAGTAGCAAAATCGAATGCAATTTCCTATCCATTTTGAGATTGTCTGTTTTGAAATTGCTTTTCCTTGCATTCCTGTTGCATATGCTACCAGAAGCTGGTCAGTTTTTCTGCTGGTCTTAGTTCTGTCCAGATAGTAGCGTAATTGTCTGTGCACATTCAAGGTATGTAGCAGTCTTTCCCCCCTGTTCTGTGGGTTGGGGAAGAATGTAGGTAAATGAATCGCTTGGTTCAATGATACTCTGGAGACCACTTTTGGCATAAAGGTAGGGTTAGTTCTCAGAGAGACTCTGTCTTGATGGAAGATAAGGAAGGGTTGTACTGACATTAATGCCTGTAACTCAGATACCCTTCTTGCTGAAGTAATTGCTAGCAGGAAAGCAGTTTTCCAAGACAAGAATTGTAATTCTGCTGTTGCTGCTGGTTCAAAAGGGGAAGTGTTAACTTTTCCAGCACAAAGTTGAGATCCCATGTAGGTAAAGGTGGTTTCCTTGGAGGCTTTACATTTTTGATTCCTCTCAAGAACTGCCTGAGTAGAGGATGAGAGAAGACAGGAGGATCCATGTTGTATTCTGCTGAAATTGCTGATGCATGAATCTTAATAGAGGAGTAAGACAGGCCATTGTGGAACAGCTCTGCTAAATATTCCAGGATGTGTGCTATGTTTGCCAATGAGACATTTTCTCCCTTTGCTGCACTCCAAATGAGGTATCTTTTCCACTTGGCTGAATAAGTCTTCCTTGTGGAGGGTCTGTGTGCCTCCAGGATAATGTCCTTAACCCTCTGAGATAAACCTGGGTTATTTAGATTTATGCAATATTCCAAGCAGCTAGCTGCAGTGTTTTCAAGTTTGGATGTAGGATCTTGTAGTTGTCCTGTGTTAGTAGTAAGGGACATAGAGGTAGATGCCATGCGTGTGTCCGAGATATGCTTCTCAGTAGCGGGTACCAATGTTGCCTCGGCCAGTCTGGAGCTATCAGAATTACCCTTGGCTGATCCTCTCTGATCTTCAGTAGAACTTTGTACATCAAGGGAAGAGGTGGAAATGCATATGCTGTCAGGTTTTTCCAGCTGAAGGAAAGGGAGTCCACCCTCCAAGCAAGTGGGTGGTATGCTCCTGTGCAGAATTTCTTCAATTGGTGATTGTGTGGGGAGGCAAACAGGTCTATCTGTGGTAGTCCCCATTTCTCTGTTATGTGTTTGAAGATATCTGGATGCAGCATCCATTCGTGAGCATCCGTGGTAGTTCTGCTTAAGGTGTCTGCTAGAAAATTTTCTTTTCCTGGTACAAATCTGGCCTGAAGTTGAATGTTGAGGTTCAGGGCCACATTCCACAGGTCCATTGCCATCCGACATAGAGGATATGAATGTGTACCTCCCTGTTTGTTGATGTACCATATGACTGTGGTATTGTCCGTCCTTATCAGCAGATGACCCTGTTGAAGGAGTGGTCTGAATGCCTGGATCACATGTTTCACTGCCGGCATCTCCTTTAGATTTATGTGTAGATTCAGCTGGTCTTGCGTCCATAGGCCTTGTATACACTTGTCCACCATGTGTGCCCCCCATCCTAGGTCTGAGGCGTCCGTGGTGATGGTCTGGCTTGGATGTGGTTTGTGGAAAGGCAAGCCTCTGTTCAACTGGCAGGCCTGAGCCCACCACAGGAATTCTTGCTTCAGGCATGGAATTATTGGAATCTGGGCTTCTAGACTGTGCTTGTGTTGAGACCACACATTCCTTAGATACCATTGTAGCTTTCTCATATGCAGCCTGGCATGCGGAACCAATATTATGCAGGATGCCATGTAGCCCAGGGCTTGCAGGACTTTCCTTGCAGTAAGCTGAGTTTGTGTTGTTAATGTCATGAAGTAGACTGGTAGTTGCTTTTGTTTTTCTTCTGTGAGAAAAGCCATCTGAGTTGATGTGTCTAATTCTGCACCCAAGAATGTTATCCTTTGGGATGGTACTAGTCTTGACTTTTGCATGTTGACTGTGTATCCCAAGGCTTGCAACAGTTGTATGACATTTTCCAAATCTTTTGTTAACTTTGCCTTGTTGTCTGCTTGTATTGGGCAGTCGTCCAGGTATAGGTAAATCTGAATTCCCAGAAGTCTGCAATGAGCAATTACTGATGCCAGGCATTTCGTGAATACTCTGGGCGCAGTAGATAAGCCAAAAGGCAATGCTGAGAATTGATAATGCTGTGATCCTGCAAGAAATCTGAGGTGTCTTCTGCAATCTGGTCGTATAGGGACGTGCAGGTAAGCCTCCTTGAGATCTAGAGTCACCAGCCAAGACTCCTTGCCCAGCATGGGAAGAAGTTGCTGGAGGGTCAGCATTTTGAATTTTGGAACAATGAGGTATGTGTTCAGTGCGGACAAATCTAGAATAGGTCTCCATTGATTTTCTTTTCTTGGTACAAGGAAAAGCCTGGAGTAAAATCCTTGGCCTTGTTCCATAGGTGGCACCTGTTCTATAGCTCTCATCCTTAGTAAGTTGCTGATTTGTCTTAGAGCGTCTGTTTTTTGGCTTGGTGGTAGGTTTGGCATTCCTCTCTTTTTTGGAAGAGTATGAAAGTGAAACCTGTAGCCCATGTCTATTGTTTGTAAAGTCCATTTGTCTCCTGTAATGTAATGCCAGTTGTCGGAGAATAAGGCTAGTTTTCCGCCCAAGGGTGCTTCCAGTTGTTCCCTGGTAGGCGGAACTAGAGCCAAGTCATTGTGTCTGCCCTGTGGAAGTGGTTGTAGTTGATTCTGTGGCAGTACTTCTCTGGTTGGTAGGTTGCCACTGACGTCCCCTGTAGGCACCCCTAGATTGACCTCTGCCTCTTGGGCGTCTATTTCTGCCTCTCTGCGTTCTGGAGTTGTCTGGAAAGGACCAATTCTTCGAAGGCCAATTTCTGCTAAACCTCGGAGGTTGGACCTGTAAGAAATCCTTGACTGTTTGGACAGATTTTGCTTTTTCTTCCACCTTTTTAGAACCTCCTGTGCAGGGGAGCCAAACAAACTTTGTTTCTCCATGGGAGCATCTAGGAGTTTTGACTTAACATGGTCTGGTAAGGATTGTTCTTTTAACCAGGCATGCCTTCGAATCACTGTTCCAGTCACAGCTGATCTAAAGGAAGCCTCCAGTGCATCATAGCCACATTTTAAGAAATGGTTACTGACCTGCTGAGAGTTATGTACCAAATCCTGAAGGGATTTGCGGTCTAAAGGTTCAGGAGAAGATAGTTTTTTATTTAGCTGGTCTAACAAAAATTCCTGGTACTGAATCATGTGAAATTGGCAATTCAAGGCCCTGGCCGAAAGAGTAGCAGAAGTATAAACCGTTTTACCCCATCTCTCTAATGCTCTAGATTCCCTTTCAGAGGGAAGAGGGTTTTTGGCAGAGGCAGCTGCCACACCTTTAGGGCCCTGTGAAATGGTTTCGGGGTCTGCAACAGGAGCCTTATACAAATGGTAGTGTGTGTCCGGGACCCTGTAATATCTGTCTGGCTTGGCAGGGGCCGGAGGAAGAGAATCAGGAGCAGTACAGGCATCATTATATGCATCATCAACAACCGTTAGTACTGGCGGAATGGCTAAAGGCCTATGCTGTGGTAAGTGTAAAAAAGTCCTTAGCCTTTTCCTTGAATCTGAAAAATCCTGGCCCTGCCATTGGAAGTGTTCCCTCACAGCATGCAAGGTTTCCCCAAAGGAAAATTCTTCAGGAGGAGAAGCAGAAGGAATGGAGTCTTCTGCATCAGAATCCTCATAAGGAGAATATGGGCCTTCGTGAGGGTCTGAAAGGTCTGAGTCATCCGAGGAATAATCTGTGGAGACAGGTTCCGGGGGTTCAGTCCTAGGCCTCTTGTCTGGAGGGGGCTGAGAGGCCCTGTCTGGGTGAGGTTGGGATCCTCTGATCAAAGAAATGATATCCTCAGCCAGGCTGAGTATTTGGGAACTAGAGGTAGGCCTATGTGAAGGAGTTTTGGCAGGCAAGGCCTTAGAAGATTTAGCTGCCTTAACCCTGGCAAAAGCCTTGATAGACATGGAAGCAGGGGGTCTAGCAGCCCCACGTGCAGGGGTAGTTATGTCTACAGGAATAGTGTCTGATAAGTCCTGGGTGCCTGCTTCTGTAGCAGTAAATTCAGTAGCAGATTCAGCCATGCTCTGTGAGGCCTCGGCTATTGGAAGCATGCTTTCGGCCGAAGGAAGAACCGGGGGCTCAGTTTCCGCCGAAACAGAGACATCCGCGGTTGGCCTAACCGTGGTTTCAGCCGAAACCACGGGCCGCGAATGTCGGTCCTTTTCCTTGCGCTTTTTAGCTAATTGAGTAGTCGGAGTCTCCGACGGCATTTTGTATGCAAAAGCGGGACCAAAAAACTCCTCTGCAAACTCCGACCGACGTCTAAGTGTCCGTCGGTTGAAGGAAGCACAGGCTAGACAAGCTGATACGTCGTGGTCTGGGCCTAAGCAAGGAAGGCAGTAAGAGTGGAAATCCTTATGAGGTATTTGTTTCCCACAAGTTAAACAATTATTTACTTTGTCTGACATCGGCTGAGGCAAGAAAGAGTCCCCAACGGGGTACTTAACTTTTTAGAAGTCTTCGGTAGTAGAAATCTCTGGATCTGACCGACCGGCACTTGCGAACAGCTTCTGCTTCAGGCACCGCGAGGCAAGAAAGACTGAGGAAAATGGCGTCGGCTGATGCCTTTATACCCAATAAACAGCAGCTATGACGTCGGGTGAAGTGCGACATCAGCCGAGGCCAGACCCAGACTTTGGAATCCGGCCGACCGAAGGGCTGCCTGAGGCAGGACAACCCATATGTTAGGACTGCAGATGCATCCTTGAAGGACATCCACACTGCAAGGTATGTTTACCCACTTGCTCTGCACTATGCAACAAATCCTGCAACTCTTTTAAATCTGGTTGTTCTGGTTGTGTCATTTTGCTTTTCAACTGAGATAACAAAAACTGTTGATACTTTAACATAAGGAACTGACAGTTTAATGCCCTCATGGTTAAAGTGGCCGAGGTATACACCTTTTCCCCCCCCACCTTTCTAAAGCTCTGGAATCTCTCTCTGAAGGTAATGGGTTTTTAGCAGTAGAGGCCTTAATTCCCTTGGGACTCTGTGAAATAGTTTCTGGGTCAGCAGTATGGCTTTTGTATAGGAACTGGTGTGAATCAGGAACCCGGTAATACCGGTCTGGTTTAACAGGAGCTGGAGGTAAAGAATCTGGGTTGAGGCTGGCTTCTGTGTACACATCATCTAATACATCTAAGACAGGAGGGATAGCCAGAGGCCTATGATGGGGGAGCAAGAGAAAATCCCTGAGCCTTTTCTTGGAATCTGAGTAATCTTGGCCTTCCTAGTGAAAGTGTTCCCTCAAAGTATGTAGGGTTCCCCAAAAGAGTAGTCCTCAGGGGGGGAGACCGAGGGAATAGACTCCTCTGCATCAGAGTCTTCAAAAGGAGAATATGTATATTAAGATCCAAAAAATGCCAGAAATCCAAGTAACACGACTCCACAGCCACCAGGAACAAAAAAACAAAAGCTGATGTGAAATGCGAAAATCTTTTATTCAAGTAGGTCCAAGAAGAAATAAACACAAGCGCTTTCACTCAGGATAATCCTGAGCTTTTTCAAGCGAGTACAAAAGCATTTGCTGAAGCCAAACCCTTTTATATAACCATAGGTAACACATTAATTGAAAACAGGTGTTGTCAATCAGTTGTTAGATTCCTTAAAGGGGCTTTGCATTAAATGAAACAGGAGATAAAAGCTTGTATTATTGAAAGTATATATATGTTTGACAGCTGGATTATGCTTGTAAAATTACAAAACATTAAAAACACTGTTTCAAATTTAATAAAATCAAAGTTAAAATGTTTTAAAAAGCTACTATTGGAAACGTTGGAAATCCATGAGTTTTGATGAACCTGGAAGGTGAAATTCTGTTAGAAGTGTGAGGGAGCATATAGTGTTAGTTTGTAATAGGGATCTTGATTCTTTTTCATAGTTCACATCAAAAAGGACACCCTAGACCAAGTGTCAGGTTGTCATACCAAAGAAAAAGGCATGGGAGTTAAGGAGAGGGAAAATAGTGAATCTTGAGTCCCCAAGTCATGTGTTATAATAAAATGCGCATATACCAAGTGGTAGTGAAAAAAGGGCATAATATTAGGAAACATGGGACAACAGAACTAATTAGTTATAGTGGAATAACTATAATCGTGCCCTTCTAAGCTTTAAAACGGGTTTAATACTAATAGTCCCGTTTAATCCAGGTGGTCTCCCTGCATCTAACCTTAATTGCCATACTAGCTCACGGTACTCGAGGGTGGATTCCCAGTCACCACCCCTGAGATCCGGTTCCACTTGTTCTAAAACAAAGAATTTGATGATACTACCCGGGCAAAAAAGGGAATGCTTGTAAAAGGCATTAGTTGCTTTCTGTTTAGCCATATCATATAAGTGTTTGTAGATCCGTCTCCTGAATTCTCTTTCAGTCTTCCCCACGTAGAAACTCGAACACGTAGTACAAATACCCAGGTATACCACCACTTTGCTTCCACAAGAGTAGGAACCAGTTGGTTTTGTCCTGAACCTCCTAGATGGAATGTACACGGATTCGACGTTCATTAAAGCATGACATTGACTACAAGAGCCACATTTGTAAGTGCCCTTCTTGGATTGTTTCACCTTCTTTTTGCTATCCGGTTTCCTTTCAAAGATTTCTTTGAAGTTAATGCCTCTTTTTCTAACAAAACTAGGTCTGGGGGGTAAAAGGTCCTTGAAATCTTCATAAAGGGCTAGAACCAGCCAGTAGTTTCTGACAGTTTCCTCCATTTCTTTAGAACTAGATGAGTAGGTGTATATAAAACTGTTTGTAGGGTGGTTGGATACTCTGGAAGTTGAAGGGATTGCCAACTCTGGTCCTTTTCCCAGAATAGGTGTGTATAAAGATTTCCTCAATACTTTGATCTCATCGGCTAACCCCATAAACATTTCTAGGGGATATCCTCTTTCCAGGAATAAGGCTCGCAAGGTTTTAACTTCAATCTCAAAGTCCTCATCAGTGCTACAGATTTTGCTCGCTCTTATGAGTTGCCCTTTAATGATTCCTTTTCTGATATAGGGATGCACTATCAAAGTGTAACAATGAGTTAGAAAAGGTGGGTTTGGCGTATAATTTGGACTGAAATGTGTTCTGGTTGAAGTCCTTGAACAAGGTAATGTCCAAGTAATGGAGCTCCTGAGGGCTAGCAGTGTATGTAAATTGTAGAAAACCAGTCTAGGTGTTGATGTGTTGAAAGAATTCTTTGAACTCACATTCTGAGCCTCCCCAGAGGATGCAAATGTCGTCCAGGTAGCGTCTATAAAAAACAATGTGTTGCTGCCAGGTGCGTCAAAACAAATGTGTGTTCCCATTTATGCAACACCACGTTGGCATAAAATGAGGCACAGGATGCCCCCATGGCGACCCCTTTACGTTGCCTGAACAGTTCGCCATTGAAAAAAATGAAGTTGTTCATCAGGACCATCTCCATCAAGTCTGTTAATAAGTTGTTGAACTTGTTGCTGAGGCTGGTTTCTTTACTGAGAAATTCTGTAAACCACTCAAGACCTTCTTGGTGAGGAATACTCAAAAAGAGGTCCTTAATGTCTATGGTGATCAAAATCAAATCAGGCGAATAGCAGGAAACAGGAATATCACGGAGGAAGTGCCAAGAATCCTTGCAAACGTGGCTGAGAAGGGGCATAAAAGCCCCTTGGTTTCCCCAAAAGAGTAGTCCTCAGGGGGGGAGACCGAGGGAATAGACTCCTCTGCATCAGAGTCTTCAAAAGGAGAATATGTATATTCCTGGTCCTCAGAATGTTCAGAGGTAATAGAGGCTTGATCTGAGGAAGGGTGGTCTTCCTCAAATCTGGGACTTTTGTCCGAGGGGGGTTGAGAACCAATGATAAGAGTAATCAAATCCTCAGCCACTTTGAGCATCTGTTTTTAGGCATGGGGCCTTGAGAGGGGGTCTGTGGTCCTTGTTTTTTAGTTTTCATGGCTGCTTTAGATTTTGTGAAAGCCTTAATAGAGAAGGAGGAAGGCCTGAAGACACCTTGAGAAATGGCAGGCCTGTCTAAACTCTGAGTTTCCCCGCCAAGAGTGGCGTCAGTATCTGTAGTCGGAATGGGGGCCGAGGAGCCTGCGACCTCGGGCACAGAAGACATCGGTAATGAAGTGTCATCGGTACTCAGGGGCTGCGTAGGCACCTCGCTGAGAACCGGTAGTCGGCCTTAGCACGGTGTCAGTAGAAGTCGCGGACCTCGTATGTCCGTCCTTATCTTTGCGTCTTTTACTCAAAACTGGAGTCAGAGTATCCGACGACATAATATAATTAAATTTTTTACCAAAAAAGTGATGAGCGAACTCCGGCCGACGCTTAATAGTGTGTTTGTTGAATCTAGCACAAAAACGGCAGGCCGAGACGTCGTGGTCTGGGCCTAAGCAAGGAATACAGAAAGAGTGGAAATCCTTATGCGGTATTTGCTTCCCACATGAAATGCAATTATTAACTTTGTCTGACATCGGTCTGAGGCAAGAAAAGTTTCAACGGGTACTTAGCTTTCAAGAAGACTTCGGCTGAAATATTTTCGTAAATCTCAGGAGCTGGCCGACCGGCACTTGCGAACTGCTTCTGCTTCGGGCACCGCACGGCAAGAAAGACTGAAGATGGCGTCGGCTGGCTCTTTTATACCCCTGCCACACTGATGTCAGGGAAGAAGCGACGACAACCGACGCCGGACCTAGACTTTGGAATTCGGCCTACCGAGGACCCGCCTGACGGCAGGATAAAGTACAGTTTTGTACCTACCATAAATGTAGATGTCCGAACTGGATAGCATCTGCAGTCATAACAAGTGGGTTGTCCTGTCGTCAGGCAGCCCTGCAGTCGGCCGGATTCCAAAGTCCGGGTCCGGCTTCGGCTGATGTCGCACTCCACCCGACGTCATCTCTGCTGGTCTTCGGGTATAAAAGCATCAGCCGACGCCATTTTCCTCAGTGTTTCTTGCCCCAGATGCCAGTAGCCCTCTTGCAGGGTAAAATTTGGATAGATGCCAATGTTTCCAAATAGATAGAGGTAAACACAACAATAAGCATATATGTACATATATACAAACAAATACACCATAAAGACTCCCCAACAGCTAGCTATTAGGAGGGTAAACACCCTAGGAGTACCACAGAGGGAAGGAGGGAGGGTAATCCTGACTGCAGATGCTATCCAGTTCGACATCTACATTTATGGTAGGTACAAAACTGTACTATGTCCTTCATGGATGCATCTGCAGTCATAACAAGTGGGTAGAATACCATAGCCAACTAGGGAGGAGGATAAAGGTAGATTATGGTGTGTTTAAGATCCCTTGCAGTACAGCAGTGGCAAACCCTGCTCGATCTGGAATAAAGAGGCAAATTATAATGCTTGGCAAATGTATGCACGGAGGTCCAAGTAGCCGCCTCAATAATGTCTTTGGTTGCCACTCGTAAGAAGGCTGTGGTAGTGGCTGTTGCCCTTGTAGAATGAGGTCTTATGTTCTGTGGAATTGGTTTTCCATGGAAGGAGTAACAGTATCGTATGCAATTTCCTATCCATTTGGAGATTGTCTGTTTGGAAATAGCTTTTCCTTCCCTTCCTGTTGCATAGGCTACAAAAGTTGGTCAGTCTTTCTGCTATTTTTGTTCTGTCCAAGTAGTAGCGTAGCTGTCTATGTACATCCAAGGTATGCAGTATTCTTTCCCTCTGTTTTGTGGGTTGGGAAAGAAGGAAGGTAGGTGGATTGCCTGGTTTAAAGATACTCTGGATACCACCTTAGGCATAAATGTAGGATTAGTCCTCAAGGACACTCTATCTTGGTGGAAGATTAGGAAGGGTTGCACTGCCATTAAGGCCTGTAGTTCTGAAACCCTCCTTGCTGAAGTAATTGCCAGTAGGAAAGCAGTTTTCCATGACAGGTGTTGTAGGTCTGCTGTTGCTGCTGGTTCAAAGGGTGCTAGTGTCAACTTTTCTAGCACAAAGTTTAAGTCCCAAGCTGGTAATGGTGGTTTCCTGGGAGGTTTTACATTCTTGATTCCTCTGAGGAACTGCCTGAGCAAAGGTGCGAAAAACAGGAGGATCAAAGCTGTATTCTGCTGAAATAGCTGATGCATGTATCTTGATGGAGGAGTAGGACAGGCCTGAATGAAGAAGTTCGGCCAGATACTCCAGAATGTTAGGCATATCTATGTTTGACACATCTTTTCCTCTTTCGGTACTCCAAATGACAAACCTTTTCCATTTTCCAGCATAGTTCTTTCTTGTTGAAGGTCTGCGTGCTTCAAGAATAATGTCTTTAACTCTTTGGGAAAGTTCTGGATTAGCTGCTGCTATGTGATGTTCTATGCAGTCAGTTGCAGCGTTTTTAGGTTTGGATGTATGATGCTGTAGTTGTTCTGAGTTAACATCAAAGGCATCAGGGTATTGGCCACATGTTGTTCGAGACATGCTCTTCAGTAGTGGGTACCAGTGTTGTCTTGGCCAGTTTGGGGCTATCAGGATTATCCTTGGACGTTCTTCCTTGATTTTTAGTAGTACCTTGTGTATCAGAGGAAGAGGAGGAAATGCATATGCTGTTAGGCCTTTCCAGTTGAAGGAGAGTGAGTCCACTTTCCATGCTAGTGGGTGGAATGTCCTCGTGCAGAATTTTTCGAGCTGGTGATTGAGAGGTGATGCTAATAGGTCTATCTGTGGCATTCCCCATTTCTTTGAGATGGTCTTGAAGATGTCCGGTGCAGCTTCCATTCGTGGGCATCCGAAGTGGTTCTGCTTAGTATGTCTGCTAGAGTATTGTCTTTCCGGTACAAATATTGCCTGTAACTGAATGTTGTAGCTGAGTGCCAGGGTCCACAGCTCCAAGGTCATTCTGCATAGGGGTATGAATGAGTGCCTCCCTGTTTGTTGATGTACCACATGACTGTGGTGTTGTCTGTCCTTATCATCAACTGGCCCTCTTTGAGGAAAGGTTTGAACTTTTGGATTGCCAGTTTTACTGCCAGCATTTCTTTTAGATTGATGTGCAGGTGAATTTGATCCTGTGTCCACAATCCTTGCACGCATTTGTCCAGCATGTGGGCCCCCATCCTAGATCTGAAGCGCCTGTTGTGATGGTCTGGCTTGGTTGACATCTGCGGAAGGGCAGGCCTGGGTTTGACTGGCATGCCTGAGCCCACCATAGGAACTCCTGTTTTAAGCATGGAATTAGTGGGATTTCTGTTTCTAGACTGTGTCTGTGTTGGGACCATAAATTCTTTAGGTACCACTGTAGTTTCCTCATATGTAGTCTGGCAAATGGGACCAAGATTATGCATGATGCCATGAAGCCCAAGGCCTGTAGAAATTTTCTTGCTGTTAACTTGTTCAGTTTTGTTAGTGCCAAGAAGTAAAGAGGAAGTTCTTTTGTTTTTCTGTAGTCAGGAATGCCATTTGTTGTACTGTGTCCAATTCAGCCCAAGAATGTCCTTGTTTGGGATGGTATCAGCCTTGACTTTTGTAAATTGACTGTGTATCCCAGTCCTTGTAGCAAGTAAATGACCCTTTGTAAATCTGTTGTCAGCTTGCTTTTGTTGTCCCTTGTAGCAGGCAGTCGTCCAGGTATGGGTAAATTTGAATTCCCTGTAGTCTGCAATGGGCGATTACTGATGCCAGGCATTTTGTGAATACTCTGGGCAGTAGATAAGCCAAAGGGCAATGCTGAGAATTGATAGTGCTCTGATCCTGCAAGAAATCTGAGGTATCTTCTGCAGATTGGTCGAATTGGGACGTGCAGGTATGCCTCCTTGAGATCTAGAGTTACCAGCCAAGACTCCTTGCCCAGCATGGGAAGAAGTTGCTGTAGGGTCAGCATTTTGAATTTTGGGACAGTGATGTATGTATTTAAGGTGGACAGGTCGAGAATTGGTCTCCAACTTTTTCCTTTCTTGGAACTAGGAATAGTCTGGAGTAGAATCCCTTTCCTTGTGCCGCTATTGGCACTCTTTTCACAGCTCTCATGATTGCTGACTACATTATCTGGTAGAGCCTCTGTTTTTGATTTGGAGGTAGATTTGGCATTCCTCTTTGACTGGTAAAGTGTGGAAGTGAAACCGTAACCTTGATCTATGGTTTGTAAAATCCACTTGTCTTTTGTTATGTAGTGCCAGTTCTTTGAAAATAAGGTTAACTTTCCGCCTAGAGGAGCTGCTATTTGTTCCCTGGTAGGCGGATTTAGGATTAAGTCACTGTGGTTGTGCTGATGTGGTGGCAGTGGCTGTGTCTGTGCCTCTGTTGTTACCTTGCCACTGTCGTCCTCTGTAGGCACCTCCTCTGGATTGGTTTCTGCCTCTGGAACGTCTATTCCTGCCCCTTTGAAATTTTGCGGAGTCAGGAAAGGACCAATTTTTGGCAGGCCAGTTCCTGCTAAACCTTGGGGTTGGACCTGCAGGAAATCTTTAACAGTTTGAACAGATTTTGCCTTTTCTTCCATTTTCTTCATAACCTGCTGGGCAGGTGTACCAAACAAACTTGTCTTGTCCATAGGAGCATCTAGCAACTTAGCTTTAACATGATCCGGTAAAGCTTGTTCCTTTAGCCATGCATGTCTTCTTATCACTGTGCCTGTCATGGCTGATCTAAATGAAGCCTCCAGTGCATCATAGCCACATTTTAAGGAATGGTTGCTAACCTGTTGTATGTTATTTACCATCTCTAATACATATTTCTTATCAAGAGATTCATCAGTAGTTAGCTTTTTAGTTAACTGATCAAGCATAAACTCTTGGTATTGTATCATGTGAAACTGACAGTTTAAAGCTCTAGCTGAGAGAGTAGCTGAAGTGTAGACCTTTTACCCCATCTGTCTAGTGACCTTGCTTCCCTTTCAGAAGGAATAGGGTTTTAGCTGTGGTTGGCTACTGCCTTGGGACCCTGGGATATAGTTTCTGGGTCTGCAAGAGGAGCCTTGTAAAGGTGGTGATGAGTATCTGGCACCCTGTAAAATCTGTCTGGTTTGGCAGGGGCTGGGGTAAAGAATCTGGAGCGGAGCAAACATCATTGAAAGCATCATCCACCACAGAGAGAACAGGAGGTATAGCTAAGGGCCTGTGCTGTGGTAGGTGCAGAAAAGTCCTAAGTCTTTTCTGGAGTCTGAAAATCCTGTTGCTGCCATTGGAACTGTTCTCGCATGGCATGCAAGGTTTCTCCAAAGGAGAATTCTTCTGGTGGGGAAGCAGCTGGAATGGATTCTTCAGCATCAGAATCTTCAAAATTGGAAAAGGAGCCTCAGGCTGGTCAGTTATGTCTGATTCATGAGCAGAATCATCAGAAGACACTGGCTCAGGGGCTCTGCCCTAGGTCTCTTCTCTGGGGCTGAGAGGCCCTGTCTGGGTGAGATTGAGATCCTCTAATTAAAGAAATTAAATCTTCTGCCAAAGAAAGCATTTGAGAACTAGAAGAGGGCCTGGATGAGGGGGGTTTAACAGGCTCTGATTTAGTAGTCTTGGCTGCTTTAGCCCTGGCGAAGGCCTTAATGGACATGGCTGTTGGAGGCCTAGCAGCACCACGTGCTGGGGTAGAGACATCCAAGGGATGGTGTCTGATAAGTCAACCACCGTAGTGGGTAAAATTTCTGAGGTCGATTCAAGAATTGTAGCAGGGGCCTCAGTTGTAAGAATAGGTTCAGCTGTACTTTGAGCAGTTTTCTCGGTTTCGCCGAAACCGAGACACTCATGTTTGCTTAGCCGTGGTTTCGGCGAAACCGCGGACCGCGAGTGTCGGTCTTTATCTTTGCTTTTTGGGGTAGTCGGAGGATCCGGCGGCATAAACGCAAAATCAGTACCGAAAAACTGTTCTGCAAACTCCGACCGACGCCTAAGCCGCTCGTCGGTTGAAAGAGGCACAGGCGAACAGGCTGCTACGTCGCTGGCTGGGCCTAAACAAGGCAGACAGTAAGAGTGGAAATCTTTATGAGGTATTTGTTTCCCACAGGTTAAACAATTGTTAACTTTTTCTGACATCGGCTGAGGCAAGAAAGAGTCCCCAACGGGGTACTTAACTTTAGAAGTCTTCGAAGTAGTATTCGGTAGAAGTAATCTCTGGATCCGACCGACCGGCACTTGCGAACAGCTTCTGCTTCGGGCGCCACGCGGCAAGAAAGACTGAGGAAAATGGCGTCGGCTGATGCTTTTATACCCGAAGACCAGCAGAGATGACGTCGGGTGGAGTGCGACATCAGCCGAAGCCGGACCCGGACTTTGGAATCCGGCCGACTGCAGGGCTGCCTGACGACAGGACAACCCACTTGTTATGACTGCAGATGCATCCATGAAGGACATCTCATTTGTTATGACTGCAGCTGTATGCATGATGAACATCTGCAGTGGCAAAACCAGCTCTAGTCTTAGAATATAGAGGTAAGTGATAGTGTTTGGTGAAGGTGTGCACTGAACTCCAAGTTGAAGCTTCCAGAATATCCTTGGTTGGCACTCCCCTGAGAAAGGCTGCTGATGTAGCTGTAGCCCTGGTGGAGTGGGACCTAATGTCAGCAGGTATCGGTTTCCCATGATGCGTGTAGCAGAAACGTATGCAATGCCCTATCCATTTAGAAATAGTCTGTTTTGAGATAGCTTTTCCTTGTGATCCTGTAGCATAGGCTACAAAGAGCTGGTCAGTTTTTCTGAAAGCCTTAGTTTTATCCAAGTAGTAACGTAATTGCCTGTGAATGTCCAAAGAGTGCAGGAGTCTTTCTCCTTTGTTCTGGGGATTTAGGAAAAAGGTGAGCAAATGAATGGTTTGGTTTAGGGCCACACTGGATACCACGTTTAGCATAAAGGAAGGGTTAGTTCGTAGAGAGACTCTGTCTTGATGAAAAATGAGGAAAGGCTCCACTGCCATTAGTGCCTGTAGCTCTGAGACTCTTCTAGCTGAGGTTATTGCTAGTAGCAGGGCAGTTTTCCATGAAAGAAATTTTAAATCAGCTGAAAAAAGTTGGTTCAAAGGGCGGCAGTGTAAGCTTTTCCAGAACAAAGTTGAGATCCCAAGTAGGTGTTGGTGCTCTCCTGGGCGGTCTTACGTTCTTAGCCCCTCTGAGGTACTGTCTTAGGAGTGGATGTGAGAATAAAGGAGGATCTGTGTTGTAATGAGCTGAAATTTCTGAGGTGTGGATCTTAATAGATGAAAAGGAAAGTCCTTTGTGCAACATCTCAGTTAAATATTGTAGAATCTGAGGAATGTTTGGATCAAGGGGATTTTGGCCTTTAGCCTGGTTCCAGGCGCAAAATATTTTCCATTTGTCTGAATAGGTTTTCCTGGTGCTGGGCCTCCTGGCCTCCAGAATGACATCCATAACAGCTTTGGATAGAGGTGTTGGCTGGTTGTTTTGGTAATTTGCCATGCAGCCAGGTTTAAAGTCTTGAGCTGGCTGTGTAGAATCTGATTGTCTCGCTGGGTGAGCAGGTGAGGAATTTGTGGGAAAATCCATGGTGGGCCGTGGGCCATGTTCCTTAGAATTGGATACCAATGCTGGCGTGGCCAGTCTGGTGCAATGAGCATCATTTGTGGCCTCTCTAATCTGACTTTCAGCAGTACCTTTGCTAGAAGAGGCAGTGGAGGAAAGGCATACACTGTTAATGTTTTCCAACTGAATGAGAGGGTGTCCACTTTCCAAGCTTGTGGATGGAATGTCCTTGTGCAAAATTTTTGAAGTTGGTAGTTTTGGGGGCTTGCAAACAGATCTATGTGTGGGCGTCCCCATTTTTGAGCTATCATTGCAAATACTTGTGGATCTAGTTTCCACTCGTGTGGATCCATGATGTTTCTGCTTAGGTCATCTGCCAATGTGTTTTTCTTTCCTGGGAGGAATTGTGCTTGTAATTGAACCTGGTAAGACAGTGCAGTGTTCCACAAGGTCATTGCTTGCCTGCATAGAGGGCGGGAATGTGTGCCCCCTTGCTTGTTTATGTACCACAGTACTGTGGTATTGTCCGTCTTTATTATTAGTTGTCCTGGGTGTAAGAGGTCCTTGAAAGCTGTTAGGGCATTCTGTACTGCTAGCATTTCTTTTTGATTGATATGCAGATGCCTCTGATCTGTAGTCCATTTGTCCTGAATGCACTGACCTGCCATGTGTGCTCCCCAGGCATAGTCCGATGCATCTGTTGTCACAGTTTGCCTGGCTGTGGGTAAGGTGAAAGGCTGACCCTTGTTGAGGTGGCATGCCTGTGCCCACCATAGAAACTCCTGTTGAATGCAGGGAATGAGTGGTATCATTGTTTCCAAGTTGTGGCTGTGCCGAGTCCATATGCTTTTCAGGTACCATTGTAATTTCCTCATATGCAGTTTTGCAAATGGTATTAGTAGTATGCAAGATGCCATGAATCCCAAGGCCTGCAGAATTTTTCTTGCAGGGAGTTGGGTCTTTGTTGCCATTATTTTGAAATATTGAGTCAGCTGTTGTTGCTTGTCTGGCATGAGATAAATCATCTGGGCCATTGTATTCAAGCTGGCACCCAGGAATATTATGGTTTGTGAGGGCACTAGTTTTGATTTCTTTTCGTTTACTGTGTACCCTAGGCAACTTAGGTGTTTGACAAATGCCAGATGCTTTAAAAGAATGTCCTTGCTTTCTGCTTGAATAAGGCAGTCATCCAGGTATGGGTATATTTGAATTCCTCTTTGTCTGCAGTATGCAATTACTGGTGCCAGGCATTTTGTGAAGACCCTGGGCGCAGTAGATAAGCCAAAGGGCAGTGCAGAGAATTGATAATGTGTTGAATCTGCAATGAAGTGGAGGTATCTTCTGCAATTTTGTCCGATAGGGGCATGCAGGTATGCCTCCTTGAGGTCCAACTTTACTAGCCAAGCATTCTTGCCCAGCATGGGAAGAAGCTGCTGTAGTGTTAGCATCTTGAATTTTGGTACTTGCAGATAGGTGTTCAGAATTGAAAGATCCAGAATGGGTCTCCATGCTTTGTCCTTTCTTGGGACTAGAAAGAGTCTCGAGTAAAATCCTTGTCCTTGCTCCTGTGTAGGTACTGGTTGAATGGCTCTCATGTCCATGAGAGCTGTAATTTGTTTTTGTGCCTCTGCCCATTGATTTGGTGGCAGGTTTGGCATTCCTTTTATCCTTGGTAAGGTATGAAAGTGGAATCTGTAACCTTGAGAGACAATGTTTAGGACCCATTTGTCTTTTGTGATGTGCCAGTTGTCTGCAAAAAATGCTAATTTTCCTCCAAGGGAGCTGCCAAGAGAGATTTGCTTGTAGTTTGAGGATTGAGTCATTGTGTTTGTCTTCTGCTAGCTTGGGCCTGTCTTCTCCTCCTTTCTGGGTAGCAGTACCCCATTGGCGAGGTTTGTAAGGGCCTTGTGACTGACCTCTGCCCCTTGTGCGTCTGTATTTGCCCCTCTGTTATCTGTCAGAAGCTGGAAAGGACCAGTTTTTTGTTGGCCAATTTCTGCTGAAACGAGGGGGCTGTACCTGCAAAAAATCCTTGACCGTCTGCATAGACTTTGCCTTATCCTCCATTTTCTTTAAAACCTCTTCTGCTTTGACACCAAATAATACATCCTGCTGTAAAGGTGCATCCAATAATTTTGCTTTAACATGATCAGGAAGGGTTTGTTCTTTTAACCAAGCATGTCTACGTATGACAGAGCCAGTAACAGCTGCTCTAGGGGAAGCTTCCAACGAATCAAATCAGCATTGTAAAGTATGCTTGCCCACCTGTTCAGCTGCATGCAACAGATCCTGCATTTCCTTGAATTCAGACTGTTCAGTATGTGTGCTCATTTTTTGTTTTAATTGAGACATTAGGAATTGCTGATATTTCAGCATGTGAAACTGACAATTTAATGCTCTCGTAGCCAGAGTTGCTGAGGTGTTTATTTCTTTCCCCATCTATCTAGGGCTCTGGAATCCCTTTCAGAGGGCACAGGATTTTTAGCCATAGAAGCTTTAGCTCCCTTAGGACCCTGGGAAATTGTTTCTGGGTCAGCCACAGCGCTTTTATAAAGGAATTTGTGTGAGTCAGGTACTCTGTAGTATCTGTCTGGTTTGGCTGGAGCAGGAGGTAGAGAGTCTGGATTTAAACTAGACTCCAAGTAAACATCATCCACAATATCTAAAACTGGAGGGATAGCAAAAGGTCTGTGCTGGGGTAGTAAAAGGAACTCTCGGAGCCTTTTCTTAGGATCAGAGTAGTCCTGGCCTTCCCAGTGGAAATGTTCCCTCATGGTATGTAAAGTTTCCCCAAAGAAGTAGTCCTCAGGGGGAGAAGCTGAGGGAATAGAGTCTTCAGCATCAGAGTCTTCATAAGGTGGAAAAGTGTAATCCTGTTCCTCAGAAGAATCTGAGGAAACTGAAACCTGGTCAGAAGAAGCATAATCCTCCTCTTGTCTTGGTCTTTTACCAGGAGGGGGATGGGAACTCCTGATTAGGGTAATCAAATCTTCAGCCATCTTAAGCATCTGTTTCTTAGGCATGGGGCCTTGAACTGTAGACTGATGTAAAGTCTTCTTAGGTTTTAAAGGTATTTTAAGCTTAGCATAAGATTTAATGGTGAGTGTAGTCGGTCTGAAGACACCTTCTGCAACCGAAGGAGTTTTCACTGCACCGGGGTCTACTTCTGCTCCGGTGTTGGAAGATGGCTGCGTCGGCCTAGTAGACTCCGCTTGAGAATCCTCAGCTGTCTGGGGTTCCAGTTCTGCGGTTGTCAGGGGCTGCGTAGGTGCCTCACTGAAAACCGGAGAACCGGCGACAGGCCCAGCAGAGGCCTCGGAGTCTGGCTTGTTCCTAGGCTGCCTGTCCTTAT
The DNA here is from genome assembly GCF_019279795.1 of Protopterus annectens. NCBI lineage: Eukaryota > Metazoa > Chordata > Ceratodontiformes > Protopteridae > Protopterus > Protopterus annectens. The sequence continues at coordinate 52,151,780 of NC_056728.1, forward strand.
CCTTGCGTTTTTTATGTATGCCGGTCATCGGCTGCTCCGACGGCATGATATAATTAAATTTTCTACAAAAGTAATGTCGTGCAAAGTCAAAATGGTGTTTGATAGTTCGTTTATAAAACCGACAACCTGTGACGTCGTGGTCTGGGCCTAGGCAAGGAATACAACAGTAATGGAAATTCTTATGAGGTATTTGCTTCCCACAAGAAATGCAATTGTTAACTTTTTCTGACATCGGACTGAGGCAAGAAAACGTTCCCCAATGGGGTACTTAGCTTTATTGAAGACTTCGGACTGAAATTCGAATCGAAAATCTCAGGTGTCAGCCGACCGGCACTTGCAAACTGCTTCTGCTTCGGGCACCGCACGGCTAGAAAGACTGAAGAAAATGGCGTCGGATGCCTCTTGTATACCCCTGGCGCACTGACGTCAGGGAAGAAGCGACAGCAACCGACGCTGGACCAAGACTTTGGAATTCAGGTCGACTGCAGGACCGCCTGACGGCAGGATAAAGTACAGTTTTGTACCTACCATAAATGTAGATGTCCGAACTGGATAGCATCTGCAGTCATAACAACTGGGTTGTCCTGTCGTCAGGCAGCCCTTCGGTCGGCCGGATTCCAAAGTCCGGGTCCGGCTTCGGCTGATGTCGCACTTCACCCGACGTCATCTCTGCTGGTCTTCGGGTATAAAGGCATCAGCCGACGCCATTTTCCTCAGTGTTTCTTGCCCCAGATGCCAGTTGCCCTCTTGGAAGGCTAAATTTTGGGTAAATGCCAATGTTTCCAAAAAGATAGAAGGCAAACACAAAAATAAGCATGTATGTACATATATACAAACAAATACACCATAAGAGACTCCCCGCCAGCTAGCTATTAGGAGGGTAAATACCCTAGGAGTACCACAGAGGGAAGGAGGGAGGGTAATCCTGACTGCAGATGCTATCCAGTTCGACATCTACATTTATGGTAGGTACAAAACTGTACTATGTCCTTCATGGATGCATCTGCAGTCATAACAACTGGGTAGAATACCATAGCCAACTAGGGAGGAGGAAGAATAGATTATGGTGTGGTTAGGATCCCTTGCAGTACAGCAGTGGCAAACCCTGCTCGGGATCTGGAATACAGAGGTAAATTATAATGCTTGGCAAATGTATGCACGGAGGTCCAAGTAGCCGCCTCAATAATGTCCTTGGTTGCCACTCCTCGTAAGAAGGCTGTGGTAGTGGCTGTTGCCCTTGTAGAATGAGGCCTTATGTTCTGTGGAATTGGTTTTCCATGAAAGGAGTAACAGAATCGTATGCAATTTCCTATCCATTTGGAGATTGTCCGTTTGGAAATCGCTTTTCCTTCCCTTCCTGTTGCATAGGCTACAAACAGCTGGTCAGTTTTTCTGTTACTTTTTGTTCTGTCCAGGTAGTAGCGTAGCTGTCTATGTACATCCAAGGTATGCAGCATTCTTTCCCTCTGTTTTGTGGGTTTGGGAAGAAGGTAGGTAGGTGGATTGCCTGGTTTAAAGACACTCTGGATACCACCTTAGGCATAAATGTAGGATTAGTCCTCATGGACACTATCTTGGTGGAGGATTAGGAAGGGTTGTACTGCCATTAGGGCCTGAAGTTCAGAAACCCTTCTTGCTGAGGTTATTGCCAGTAGGAAAGCAGTTTTCCACGATAGATGCTGCAGGTCTGCTGTTGCTGCTGGTTCAAAAGGTGCGAGTGTCAACTTTTCCAGCACAAAGTTCAAATCCCAAGCTGGCAATGGTGGTTTCCTAGGAGGTTTTACATTCTTGATCCCTCTGAGGAACTGCCTGAGTAAAGGAAGTGAAAAGACAGGTGGATCAAAGCTGTATTCTGCTGAAATAGCTGATGCATGTATCTTGATGGAGGAATAGGACAGGCCTGTATGTAGAAGCTCTGCCAAATACTCCAGAATGTTAGCAATGTCTATAATCGACACATCTTTTCCTCTTTCAGCACTCCAAATGACAAACCTTTTCCATTTTCCTGCATAGTTCCTTCTTGTTGAAGGTCTGCGGGCTTCAAGGATAATGTCTTTAACCCTTTGGGAAAGCTCTGGATTAGTTGCTGCTATGTGATGTTCCATGCAGTCAGTTGCAACGTTTTTAGGTTTGGATGCATGATGCTGTAGTTGTTCTGAGTTAACATCAAAGGCATCAGGGGTATTGACCACATTTTGTCCCGAGACATGCTCCTCAGCAATGGGTACCAGTGTTGTCTTGGCCAGTTTGGAGCTATCAGGGTTATCCTTGGACGTTCCTCCTTGATTTTTAGTAATACCTTGTGTATCAAGGGAAGAGGTGGGAATGCATATGCTGTCAGGCCTTTCCAGCTGAAGGAGAGCGAGTCCACTTTCCATGCAAGTGGGTGGAATGTCCTTGTGCAGAATTTTTTGAGCTGGTGATTGAGAGGGGAAGCGAATAGATCTATCTGTGGCATTCCCCATTTCTTTGAGATGGCCTTGAAGATGTCCGGGTGTAGCATCCATTCGTGAGCATCCGAGGTGGTTCTGCTTAACATGTCTGCTAGAGTATTCTCCTTTCCTGGTACGAATATTGCCTGTAACTGGATGTTGTAGCTGAGCGCCAGGTTCCAAAGGTCCAAAGTCATTCTGCATAGGGGGTATGAATGAGTGCCTCCCTGTTTGTTGATGTACCACATGACTGTGGTGTTGTCTGTCCTTATCATCAAATGTCCTGCTTTGAGGAATGGTCTGAATTTTTGGATTGCCAGTTTTACTGCCAGCATTTCTTTTAGGTTGATGTGCAGATGGAGCTGGTCCTGTGTCCACAATCCTTGTGCGCATTTGTCCAGCATGTGAGCCCCCCATCCTAGGTCTGAGGCGTCTGTTGTGATGGTTTGGCTTGCTTGATAGTTGTGAAAGGGTAGGCCTGGATTTGACTGGCATGCTTGAGCCCACCATAGGAACTCCTGTTTTAGGCATGGGATTAGAGGAATTTCTGCTTCTAGGCTGTGCCTGTGTTGGGACCATAAATTCTTTAGGTACCACTGTAGTTTTCTCATATGTAGTCTGGCATGTGGAACCAAGATTATGCAGGATGCCATGAAGCCCAAGGCCTGTAGAACTTTTCTTGCTGTTAGCTTGTTCTGTTTTGTTAGTGCCAAGAAGTAAAGAGGGAGTTCTTTTTGTTTTCTGCAGTTAGGAATGCCATTTGTTTTACTGTGTCCAATTCAGCCAAGAATGTCCTTGTTTGGGATGGTATCAGCCTTGACTTTTGTAAATTGACTGTGTATCCCAGTGCTTGTAGCAAGTAAATGACCCTTTGTAAATCTGTTGTCAGCTTGCTTTTGTTGTCCCCTGTAGCAGGCAGTCGTCCAGGTATGGATAAATTTGGATTCCCTATAGTCTGCAGTGGGCGATTACTGATGCCAGGCATTTTGTGAATACTCTGGGCAGTAGATAAGCCAAAGGGCAATGCTGAGAATTGATAGTGCTCTGATCCTGCAAGAAATCTGAGGTATCTTCTGCAAATTGGTCGATGGGGACGTGCAGGTATGCCTCCTTGAGATCTAGAGTTACCAGCCAGCACTCCTTGCCCAGCATGGGAAGAAGTTGCTGGAGGGTCAGCATTTTGAATTTTGGGACAATGATGTATGTATTTAAGAAGGACAGGTCGAGAATAGGTCTCCAGCTTTTTCCTTTCTTGGAACTAGGAATAGTCTGGAGTAGAATCCTTTGCCTTGTTCTGTTATTGGCACTCTTTCCACAGCTCTCATCTTTGTTAGTTGCATTATCTGCTGTAGAGCTTCTGTTTTTGATTTGGAGGCAGGTTTGGCATTCCTCTTTGACTGGTAAAGTGTGGAAGTGGAACCGTATCCTTGGTCTATGGTTTGCAGAATCCACTTGTCTTTTGTGATATAGTGCCAGTTCTTCGAAAATAAGGTTAATTTTCCGCCTAATGGTGCTGCTATTTGTTCCCTGGTAGGCGGAGTTAGAATCAAGTCACTGTGCTGTTGTAGTGGCAGTGGCTGTGTCTGTGCCTCTGTTATTACCTTGCCACGGTCGTCCTCTGTAGGCACCCCCTCTGGATTGATTTCTGCCTCTGGGACGTCTATTCCTGCCCCTTTGGGATCTTGTGGAGTCAGGAAAGGACCAATTTTTGGCAGGCCAGTTCCTGCTAAACCTTGGGGGTTGAACTTGCAAGAAATCTTTAACCGTTTGTACAGATTTTGCCTTTTCTTCCATTTTCTTCATTACCTGCTGGGCAGGTGTACCAAACAAACTGGCCTTATCCATAGGTGCATCTAATAACTTAGCTTTAACATGATCCGTAAGACCTGTTCCTTCAGCCATGCATGTCTTCTTATCACTGTGCCAGTCATGGCTGATCTAAATGAAGCCTCCAGTGCATCATAGCCACATTTTAAGGAATGGTTACTAACCTGTTGTATGTTATTTACCATTTCTAATATATATTTCTTATCTATAGAGTCATCAGAGGATAGCTTTTTAGTTAACTGATCAAGCATAAACTCTTGGTATTGTATCATGTGAAACTGGCAATTTAAAGCTCTAGCTGAGAGAGTAGCGGAGGTGTAAACCTTTTTGCCCCATCTGTCTAAAGACCTGGCTTCCCTTTCAGAAGGAATAGGGTTTTTTGCTGTGGTCGAGGCTACTGCCTTAGGCCCCTGGGATATAGTTTCGGGGTCTGCAAGTGGGGCCTTGTATAAGTGGTGATGAGTGTCTGGAACCCTGTAAAATCTGTCTGGTTTGGCAGGGGCTGGAGGTAAGGAATCTGGTGCAGTGCAGACATCATTAAATGCATCGTCCACAACAGAGAGGATAGGAGGTATAGCTAAAGGCCTGTGTTGTGGGAGGTGCAGAAAAGTCCTAAGTCTTTTTCTGGAATCTGAGAAATCCTGTTCCTGCCATTGGAATTGTTCTCGCATGGCATGTAAGGTTTCCCCAAAGGAGAATTCTTCTGGTGGAGAAGCAGCTGGAATGGATTCTTCAGCATCTGAGTCTTCATAATTGGAGAAATGAGCCTCTGGCTGGTCTGTAATATCGGAGTCCTCCGCGGAATCATCAGAGGACACAGGCTCGGGGGGCTCTGCTCTAGGTCTCTTTTCTGGGGGCTGAGAGGCCCTGTCTGGGTGAGATTGAGATCCCCTAATTAAGGATATTAAATCTTCTGCCAGAGTAAGCATTTGTGAACTAGAAGTGGGCCTAGTTGAGGGGGGCTAACAGGCACTGATTTAGTAGATTTGGCTGCTTTAGCCCTGGTAAAGGCCTTAATAGACATGGCTGCAGGAGGCCTAGCAGCACCACGTGCTGGGGTAGAGACATCCAAAGGGATGGTGTCTGATAAGTCACTAGTAACCACTGTAGGTAAGATTTCTGAGGCCGATTCAAGTAAGGTAGCAGGAGCCTCAGTAGTAGTCATTGATTCAGCTGTGCTTTGATCAGTTTTCTCGGTTTCGGCCGAAACCGAGACACTCGCGGTTTGCTTAACCATGGTTTCGGCCGAAACCGCGGACCACGAAAGTGTCAGTCTTTTTCTTTGCGTTTTTTAACAATCTGGGTAGTCGGAGGATCCGGCGGCATAATGTACGCAAAATCTGAGCCGAAAAACTGTTCAGCAAACTCCGACCGACGCCTAAGCGTTCGTCGGTTGAATGAGGCACAGGCTGAACAGGCTGCTACGTCGTGGTCTGGGCCTAAACAAGGCAAACAGTAAGAGTGGAAATCTTTATGAGGTATTTGTTTCCCACAAGTTAAACAGTTATTGACTTTTTCTGACATCGGCTGAGGCAAGAAAGAGTCCCCAACGGGTACTTAGCTTTTAGAAGTCTTCGAAGTAGTATTCGGAAGTAGTAATCTCTGGATCTGACCGACCGGCACTTGCGAACAGCTTCTGCTTCGGGCGCCACGCGGCAAGAAAGACCGAGGAAAATGGCGTCGGCTGATGCCTTTATACCCGAAGACCAGCAGAGATGACGTCGGGTGAAGTGCGACATCAGCCGAAGCCGGACCCGGACTTTGGAATCCGGCCGACCGAAGGGCTGCCTGACGACAGGACAACCCAGTTGTTATGACTGCAGATGCATCCATGAAGGACATCCCAAGTGTGATGACTGCAGCAGGGTAACACGATGAAAATCATCTGGAAAGGCCCCTCCCTAGCCAGATGGGTTGGAGACACCAGAAGGCCCAAACTCTATGTGGGTTTTGAGAAAGCTCCTCATCATCCTGTCCATATTGGAAGCCAACAGACTCCTGGATGATCTGGAGGAAGTGGGTAGACTTGGCTGGATAGACTTGGCTGGAGACCTTGAGGATCTACACTGGTGATTCAGAATTCTACTTGGGGGCCTAGGAGCCGACTGGAACAACTGCCTAGAAGAAAGTACAGTTTTGTACCTACCATAAATGTAGATGTTCGAGTGCTAATACAGCTGCAGTCATAACAGACGGGTTCTCCTGCCGTCCGGCGGGTCCTCGGTCGGCCGAATTCCAAAGTCTAGGTCCGGTGTCGGTTGTCGTCGCTTCTTCCCTGATGGCAGAGCGCCAGGGGTATAAAAGAACCAGCCGACGTCATTTTCTTCAGTTTTTCTTGCCCCAGATGTCAGGTGCCCCCAGAAGGAAGGCAATACATAAATTTGTGTAATAAAGCAATGCAATATAATCAAAATACAGTAGTTGCAAGCAAATACACCATAAAAGAATACCCCAAGAGGGGAAGAAGGGAGGGAAACCTGGACTGCAGCTGTATTAGCACTCGAACATCTACATTTATGGTAGGTACAAAACTGTACTATGTTCATCGTGCATACAGCTGCAGTCATAACAGATGGGTAGAATCCCAAAGCTAAGAAATGGGTGGTAGGCACTAGGTGGAACTAGAGGAGCCAGAATGCCCTGCAAGACTGCTGTGGCAAAGCCTGCTCTAGTTTTGGAGTATAATGGTAGGTGGTAGTGCTTGGAAAAGGTGTGGCTACCTGCAATATATCCTTGGTAGGAACTTCTCTGAGGAAAGCTGCAGAGGTAGCTGTGGCCCTTGTGGAGTGAGATCTGATGCCTGCAGGTACAGTCTTACCATGAAAAGAGTAACAAAAGCGTATGCAGTGGGCTATCCATTTTGAGATTGTCTGTTTGGAAATTGGTTTCCCTTGAGCTATAAGAATTGGTGTGAGTCAGGAACCCAGTAGTACCTGTCAGGCTTGACTGGAGCTGGAGGTAAAGAGTCTGGGTTAAGGCAGGCCTCCGAATACACATCATCTAGGATGTCTAAGACAGGAGGTATAGCCAGAGGCCTGTGCTGAGGGAGCAAGAGAAAATCCCTAAGCCTTTTCTTGGAGTCTGAGCACTCTTGGCCTTCCCAGTGGGGGGGGGGGGGGCAGAGGGAATGGACTCCTCTGCATCAGAATCTTCAAAAGGGGAGTATGAATGTTCCTGTTCATCAGAGTGCTCTGAAATAATGGAGGCCTAGTCCGAGGAGGGGGATTCTTCCTCCACTCTGGGCCTTTTGTCCGGGGGGGGGGGGTTCGGTTGCAAAATTTTCGTAATTTCAGGAGTTGGCCGACCGGCACTTGCGAACTGCTTCTGCTTCGGGCACCGTGCGGCAAGAAAGACTGAAGAAAACGGCGTCGGCTGGTTCTTTTATACCCCTGTCGCACTGACGTCAGGGGAGAAGCGATGACAACCGACGCCGGACCTAGACTTTGGAATTCGGCCGACCGAGGATCCGCCCGACGGCAGGAGAACCCATCTGTTATGACTGCAGCTGTATGCACGATGAACATCAGCCTCTACGGACGTGCCCTCTGCGTGGGATTGTGTGGCTTCCATAGATGTACCCACTATATCTGAGGCGGTGGAAACAGAATCCTCAACCAGGCTGACACTGGCCGCAGGCTGTGTGTCAGACACAAGAGGCTCAGCGGCAGTGGTAGGCCTGATAGTCTTGGCTTTCTTTTTTGGCTGTTCAGCAGGTACGTCGGCAGAACCCTCCATACCCAAGGCTAATTGTTTTAAATGTTGATTTTCCAGATAAAGGTTGAGAGAGTGCAGATAGCTGCGCAAAGTGTTTTGCATAAATGCCTGGCAAATGAAGCAGGCCTTGTAGTTGTGCGACCAACCTAAACAAATGACACTGATCGTGGGCATCCTTGTGGGGTATCTGACGGCCGCACTTACACTTGCCCTTTCTGGATGACATGAACAAGCATTAAGATGAAGAAAAATTACTGAAAAGGCTCACCAACGTGGCACTTATCCGATTTCTTCTAGATCTGACGGCTGGGAAGGCAGGAACACCCAATAGTCGACTGGTGGCTGAGAAGTTCTGAAGGCTGGTGCGTGCAGATGTCACTTTTATGGCCCACGTTCAAATAGCCACGTCAGATGTCCCAGCACCATACACTGACTGAAAACTTTTGTATACTGGCCAGACCTTCGCGTAGCAAAAGGAGTAAACCCATATGTGATGGATACTGCAACATGTGAATAGAAGGACAGCTAAATGTTATATGAAAAACATAATCAACTGAAAAGCTACAAGAATAAGCTTTTACTTTGGCAATAAAGTGATATTTAGTCCTTTGCACTTAGGATTTTTGGATCCAGTTGGCCAGAAACTGGAGCAGTGTCTCCCATAGAGGATTTGGGGTCCTTAGTATATTTGTGACCAGCCTTTTCACCTTTACTGGCAGGAAGAAATTCCGACAGGAGAGGACCCTTAAGGATCAGCTCCGCCCTTCTCTCACTGACTGTATAATAGCCAAAGCACTCAAATCCCACAAGGGGACTCAAAGAGAGTGGCCCAGAGGAAGTACACACACCGGTCATGTCTCCTGGGAGGGAAGCTTATGACCACAAGACACACACTTTTTGAAACCTTTCTTTATCCTAAGCGCTAACAAAACACAACACACTATATGGAACAAGTCCTGAAAGGTGGGAAAAATTACTACAAGAACCCATCTTAGTAACCAGCTAACTGTACAATATAAAACACAAACCTATCACTAACAGTAAACACACACACACACCCGCACACACATACACACACACGTACACACTGCTAATATTAACCAGAAAAACAGATAGTGGAGGAAAAACTCTGTCTAAAAAGGGATACAGGAATGAGAGGAAATTAGCATCTGTTCAGAATGGCGGAAAACTAGATCTGGGGCAGTTTTAGTAATGGGGGGTGGGGGTATTTGTAGAGAAAGTGGAGCTTCTTGAGCTGAAGTCTACGAAATTAGCCAGTATTGAATCAGTTGGACTCAATAACACACAGGTTGAACCAACACAGAAAAGACATCGGATCAACTATTTTGAATCTGAAACACCTAAATGTTATATGAAACAGCATAATCAACTCAAATGCTACAAGAATAAGCTTACCTTTTGAAAAGAAAAAAAAGTGATGTTCAGTCCTTTGGCACAGTCTCAGAATATGGTTTGTCCTACAGTCTCAGAATATGGTTTGTCCTACAAAATCACACATTCCTACAAAAAATGTCCCACTCTGGGCATTTGAAAAGGTGGCAACTGTAAACAGGAAGGCATATAAAAAACGAGCATTGTGAAAGTACAGTTTTGTACCTACAATAAATGTAGATGTTCGAGTGCTAATACAGCTGCAGTAATCACATATGGGTTCTCTGCCGTCAGGCGGGTCCTCGGTCGGCCGAATTCCAAAGTCTAGGTCCAGCGTCGGTTGTTGTCGCTTTCTTTCCTGACGTCAGTGCGACAGGGGTATATAAGACACAGCCGATGCCATATTCTTCAGTCTTTCTTGCCCCAGATGTCAGGTGCCCCCAGAAGGAAGGCACTACATAAATTATATCTATAAATATATTCAAGCAATGCAATGTAATCAAAAAACAGTAGTTGCAAACAAATACACCATAGAAGGATAACCCAAATTAGGTTGTATGAGGGGGTGTTAGCCACTAGTCCTTTACCAAGAGGGGAAGGAGGGAGGGAAACCTGTACTGCAGCTGTATTAGCACTCGAACATCTACATTTATGGTAGGTACAAAACTTTACTATGTTCATCGTGCATACAGCTGCAGTAATCACATATGGGTAGAATCCCAAAGCTACACACAGGATGGTAGGCACTAGGTGGAACTGGGATGAGCCAGAATGCCCTGCAACACAGCAGTGGCAAAGCCTGCTCTAGTTTTTGAATATAAAGGCAGGTGGTAGTGTTTTGTGAAGGTATGCACAGAACTCCAAGTGGCTGCCTCCAAAATATCTTTGGTAGGAACTCCTCTGAGGAAGGCTGTAGAGGTAGTTGTGGCCCTGGTGGAGTGGGATCTGATGCCTGAAGGGACAGATTTCCCATGATAGGAGTAACAAAATCGTATGCAGTGGCCAATCCATTTTGAAATTGTCTGTTTGGTAACAGGCTTCCCTTGAGCTCCTACAGCATAGGACACAAAAAGTTGTTCTGATTTCCTGAAAGGCTTTCTTCTGTCCAAATAATAACGTAGTTGTCTATGGATGTCTAAGGAATGTAGCAGCCTTTCCCCTTTGTTTTGAGGATTGGGGTAAAAAGGTAGGTAAATGTATGGCTTGATTCAAAGCTACCCTGGATACCACTTTAGGCATAAATGACAGGTTGGTTCGAAGGGAAACCCTGTCCTGATGGAAAATGAGAAAGGGCTGAACAGCCATGAGGGCTTGTAGTTCCGAAACCCTACGAGCTGAGGTAATGGCCAGAAGGAAAGCTGTTTTCCAGGACAAATATTGCAAATCTGTTGAGGCAGCTGGTTCAAAGGGAGGCAATGTTCATTTTTCTAGAATGTAATTAAGATCCCATGCTGGCACTGGTTGTTTCCTTGGTGGTCTTATATTCTTAGCCCCTCTGAGGAATTGTCTTAAAAGTGGGTGAGAGAATAATGGTGGATCCGTGTTGAATTCTGCAGAAATGGCTGAGGCATGGATTTTTATGGAGGAAAATGAAAGACCACTGTTCAGCAGCTCAGCTAGATACTGTAATACCGGAGGCAAATTTAGTTTTCTTGGATCCTGGCCTTTTTTCTCATTCTAGGAGCAAAACCGTTTTCATTTTGCGGAGTAGGCCTTTCTAGTAGATGGCCTTCTGGCCTCCAGAATGACGTCCTGCACCTCTTTGGGGAGTAGGATCTGTTGTGGTGTTAAGGAATTTTCCATGCAGCGAGATTGAGTGTTTTCAGCTGACTGTGAAGAGTTTTGTAGCTGTGCTGAGTCAGCAGAAGAGGCATTAGAGGTAGAGGCCAGGGAGGAGTATGTGTTAGGCTCCTCAGGAGTGGGTACCAGTGCTGTCTTGGCCAGTCTGGAGCAATCAGTATCATCTTCGGTCTGACTGGGGCAGGAGGCAGGGAATCCGGATTAAGACAAGCCTCCGAGTAAACATCATCAAGTATGTCCAAGACAGGAGGTATAGCCAGAGGTCTGTGTTGAGGTAACAAAAGAAATTCCCTAAGCCTTTTCTTGGAATCAGAAAAGTCTTGGCCTTCCCAATGGAAGTGCTCCCTCAAGGTGTGCAAGGTTTCCCCAAAAGAGAAATCCTCTGGGGGAGATACAGACGGAATGGACTGTTCTGCATCCGAATCTTCATAAGGGGAGTAAGAGTGCTCCTCTACATCAGAATGTTCTGAGAAAATGGAGCCCTGTTCAGAAGAGGGAGAATCTTCCTCCACTCTGGGTCTCTTGTCTGGAGGGGGTTGGGAACCCCTGATAAGAGTAATTAAATCCTCAGCCATTTTAAGCATCTGCTTTTTAGGCATGGGGCCTGGGGATGGGCCCTGAGCAACAGGCCTCTTGGGATGCATGGCTGATTTGGACTTAGTAAAGGCCTTAATGGAAAAGGAAGATGAGTGCCTAAAGACACCCTGGGTGGAAGTGGACCTGTCCACATTAGGAGGCTCAACACTCACAGTGGCTTCAGTGGTTGTAGTCTGAGTAAGGGCCGAGGCACCTACGGTCTCGGGTACAGAAGACACCGCCAAGGAAGTGTCGTCGGTAGTCAGAGACTGCAAAGGCGTCTCGCTGAGAACCGGACCACGTGCAGCCGGTTTTGGCGTGGTGTCGGTGGAGACCGCTGACCTCGTGTGTCGGTCCTTGTCCTTGCGTTTTTTGGACAAAACGGTAGTCGGAGTCTCCAACGACATTTTATAATCAAAGGCTTTACCAAAATAATGTTGGGCGAACTCCACCCGACGCTTAATAGTGTGCTTATTGAAAGTAGCGCAAAAGCGACAGCCCGAGACGTTGTGGTCTGGGCCTAAACAAGGTATGCAGAGGGAATGGAAATCCTTATGCGGTATTTGCTTCCCACAAGAAATACAATTGTTAACTTTGTCTGACATCGGTCTGAGGCAAGAAAAGTTTCCCCAACGGGGTACTTAGCTTTAAAGAAGACTTCGGTTTCCAATTTTTTGTAAATTCGGGAGCTGGCCGACCGGCACTTGCGAACTGCTTCTGCTTTGTGCACCGCGCGGCAAAAAAGACTGAAGAATATGGCGTCGGCTGTGTCTTATATACCCCTGTCGCACTGACATCAGGAAAGAAAGCGACAACAACCGATGCCGGACCTAGACTTTGGAATTCGGCCGACCGAGGACCCGCCTGACGGCAGAGAACCCATATGTGATTACTGCAGGTGTATGCACGATGAACATCAATGACTGTTCCACACAAAATGGAACACATACACCCCCCCAAAAAAGTTGTTGAACCAAACAGCACCTCCAACAACCAACTATATGCACCCAACAAAAAGAGGGATGGTGGAAGAGTACTGTAAGTAAGGCAGTGTTTTCTGTGAATATAGCTCCTGGGAAGGAGCTTACATACGTGGACATGGTGGAAACACAGGTAGTCTTAGTGGTGACACATCAGGGCATGTCACCACCAGAGGGCGGGGTTAGGTCACAAACATTAATGCTATCAAACCACCCCCAATACCTATGAGGATAATGGCTGTTCCCAATTTAAGACTCCCTGTGCAGATCTGGGGGGCGAATCCCTAATATCAAGAAACGAGGGTTGATGTGCCACTGGGGAGGCCTGGAGATGACAGGCTAGGAGGCAATAAAGATACAGAAAAAATATGAAAACTTCCAAAGATGAAAATGGTAAACTGTCAACAAAACATTAAAAGCAACAGGTGAGGGTGGGGTTAAAACAGCAAATGGTTTAGCCCAAGGAGCCACAACTCAAACATATACTACAGAATGAGAAGACAATTTCAACTTCTTTTTAAACAGCTAAAATGAAGCTCAAATTAAGACTTACTCTCTTCTATGGCCTATTGGCAAGAGCTTGCACACATTTACTAACACAGAAGGAAGTTTTATTATTTGCTTTTCAATTCCTCTGATAACTAAAGAAATACATGTATAAAAACAAACCTCCCTTTATCAAGGCATCATGGGAAATGCACAATTACTCCAAGGCAGCGGTCTCCAACCACCGGGCCGTAGACTGGTACCGGGCCATCAGGTAAGTAAGTGAATGCCTGTATGAGTGTGTTTATATGTCTGTCTCCATGTGTGAGTGAGTGTGTGCATGAAAGCAAGAGTGTGTGTGTGTGTGTGTGTGTGTGTGTGTGTGTGTGTGTGTGTGTGTGTGTGTGTGTGTGTGTGTGTGTGTGTGTGTGTGTGTGTGAGAGATCGTAAGAGTTAGAGCGATGTGTGAATGAATGCAGGTATGAATGAGGAAGTGACTGCGTGTGTGTGTGTGTGTGTGTGTGTGTGTGTGTGTGTGTGTGTGTGTGTGTGTGTGTGAGATCGGGAGAGAGAGCGATGTGTGAATGAATGCAGGTATGAATGAGGATGTGACTGTGTGTGTTTGATCGGGAGAGAGTAAGAGTGAAGTTTGAGTGAATGCAGGTAAGAATGAGGGAGTGACTGTGTGAGAGATGGGGGAAAAAAGAGTGAGAGTGATGTGTGTGAGTGAATGCATGCATGAATGCAAGAGAGACAGTGTGTGTGGTATGGACGAAAGGTACACAAACCTCATTGCTGCTGCTGCCAACAATCACTCTTACTCTTCACTCCCCCCCCTCTCTATCTCACTCACACACACACACACACACAAAATACCTCTCAACCTCTTAGTAGTGCAAAAAATCTGGACAAAGCCTAACAGAATGGGGGGACAAATAGGGACAGATTTTAAATATTGCTCTTATAACCAAATAAAATTGCTAAAATAACCGGATTTGTCTTATCATGCATTTTTCTGAAGGATATGAGGTCTGAAATACAAATGTATATCATTTAGTGACTTTGGTCCTCAGATTATCCCAGTGATTTGCCAGAAAAATCACAAAAGTTATGAGGAACAGACCAAACTCAGCGGGAAAAATCTGGACATTCTGCAAAAATCTGTACAGTTGAGAGGTATGAATACCTCTCAGCCTCTTACTTCGATCAAGAAATCTGGACAAAGCCAAAAATAATGGGGGGACAAAGGCCCAAAATAGGGACCCTTTTAAGTACTGCTCTTACAAATTTCGAAAGTTGATAGAAATACAGGTTTTGCATTAGCATGAATTTCCTGAAGGGTATGATGTATGAAACTCAACTGTCATTTTCTGACTTTAGATTCAATGATCTGCCAGTGATTTGCCAGAAAACTAAGAATTTTATGAGAAAAAGACAAAAAATATGAGGCAAAGATCTGGACATTCTGTGAAAATCTGTACAGTCGAGAGGTATGCTGGACAAGCCAAACAGGGACAGATTTTAAATATTGCTCTTATAAACATAAAATCAGTAAGGTTACCATTAGGTTTACTTACCTCTCAACCATAGTAGATCAGTGTTAGGCGGTTAAGCAGAATGTACACTTTTTTGGTAATTACTGCCAACTGTCTTTTTATTGTACTTTGGAGCTTTTCTCCCCGGGTCTGGCCTCCTTGTTAAACAAACGTCAAATAAATTAATAAAAAAATAAACATCTACTTTATTATGCATGCCGCAAGATGGCCAGTCCGTGGAAAATTGTCTTACATTGATACTAGTTCCTTGGTGCAAAAAAGGTTGGATACCACTGCTCCAGGGGACCAAAGAATGTTACATCACAATGGCTCCTAAACGTTCAATGTGGCACAAATTTTTAGAAATGCGCTCGGGCAATCAAATCAAATTGCAGTAGCTGTTAAGTTCACATTAATATTAAACTTCCATTTTTTTTTTTTTTTTTTTTTTAACTACATCTTTCTTACCAGTAATTTTGACACAAGACATCCTCATATCTCCTTTCGCTTAAACATTTCAGTATTTGAAGCACTACAGAGAAGCAATGAGATACAGTTTTGCATTACTTAACACAAAACATACTCTGCATTAACAGCAAGTGCATTTTGGAAATGTGTCTTAATACCTGTGCTAACGTTGCAATCTGTGGTTGTGCCTGTATTGACATCTGCTGAGATTCTGCCTCAGTAACTACAGCATCTCCACTCTGCTGGGCTTCCGTACCAGATTCCATGTTCTGCTGGAAAAGGAAAACAAGCAAGCAAGAGTTACAAATGTTACAGAAAAGCCTTTCAATAAGGTGCAAAGATAAACCACAAATTGAGTATTATCCATGCAGTACTTCTTTAAAGAAATTTATCAAGAACGTTCACATATAAAATGGTTTCAGTGATACTTACTGTACACATTACAATTTAATGGTTTACAGGAATTACTTCATGTGGAAAAAATAGCACCCCCCCCCCCCAAAAAAAAAAAAAAAAAAAAAAACAGTTTATCTGAAACTGTTTTCATTTTTAACCTGATCACAAAAACAAAGAAATCACCTGAGCAGGGTGCGAGTTAATGGGGATGTATAGACGCAGGCAGAAAGTACAGTTGTGTAAAACCTTACCATCCTGAGTTCTGAGGACGTTACGTCCATATCATGCTGCAATATTCTTTACTAATCAGGATTATGCAAAAGCTCAAGATGACAAATGGGAGGAGAAAGGGTCATAAGAGCCCTCTAGGATGCCATGGAGAATGGCCCTGGCAAAGCCAGCTCTGGCTCTAGAAATCACATCCAACTCATAGTGCTTGGTAAAGGTAAGCACAGACGCCCAGGTAGCCACCTGTAGAATAGGATAAGTATCTAAATACTTGAAAAAAAGCACCAGATGAAGCCACAGCCCTAGTAGAACGAGCTTTAAAACAGAACAACGCAGGCTCTTTCCATGAACAGAACACCAGAAAGAAAAAGATTTAGATGTCCAAGTAGAAATCGTTTGCTTGGAAATAGCCAAAACTAAAAAACTAAAAGCTGTTCAGATTCACCAAAAGCTTTAATCTTATCCAAATAATATTACAGCTGTCTATGCAAATCCAAAGTGTGCAAAACCTTTTCACTAGCAGACTGCTGAGAACAGAAAAAGTTGACAAATGAATAGACTGATTAAGAGAGAACTACGTAACCACCCTAGGCATAAGAGGAGGATTAATATGAAGGGACGCCCTGTCCTTATGGAAAAGTGAAAAAAGGAATAACAGCCATAAGAGCTTGCAACTCAGATACCCGTCTGGCAGAAGTAAGGGCCAAAAGATGAACAGTCTTCCAAGAACAATTCTGTAAGGAAGCTGAAGCAGCAGGCTCAAAAAGAGCCAGTGTCAATTTTTTTTTTTTTTTTTTAACAAAATTAAGGTCTTGGGAAGGAGGGACAGCACTGAGCAATTCACACAAATAAGAGAGAACCAAAGGTGCATCCACAGTAAGTGGATCCAGGTTATGAGAGACACCAAACAGAAAATCTCTTCCTTTTAGGTAAGTAAGATTTCTTAGGAGAGGGTTTCCCGGCCTACTGCAGGACCCAAGGCACATCCTCTGAAAAAAAGGCGTCTATTGAGGATCAAAACCCTAATCACCCACAGTGTCAGCTGAAGAGTGGACAGGTGAGGATGGATGAGAGATCCCTTGTCTTGTGTGAGTAGGTCCACCCAGTGAGGTAACTTGTGATGATTGCCCTTGGCAAGATGCAGAAGTGGTGGGAACCAATGCTGTTTGGGACAAAAGTGAGTCACATCAAGATTACTGTTTTATTTTGAACAGGACTTTTGAAATGACAGGATGGGGAGGGAGGGCATACAGAAACATCCCCTTCCAATAAAATGGAGGACCGTCCACTTTCCAGGCCAGCGGGCATGGGGCTCTAGCACACAACAGAGGAAGTTGTCTGTTCAGAGGGGAGGCAAACATATCTACCCAAGGAGTACCCCACTGGTGGACAATGTCCAGGAACATATCCCAGTGAAGCATCCAATTGTGGGACTGCATTATGGACATCTTCAGAGCTGAGGGAATGTAAACTGCCTGAAAGTTCACCTGATACTGGATAGCTAGCTCCCAAACCTGAAGGGCTAACCTGCATAGGAGACATGACCTTGTCCACCCTTGCTTGTTGATGTACCGCGTCACTTCGGTACTGTCTGCAAGAATCTTGAGGTGCCCTGGAAGGAAAAGAGAATGAAAAGCCTGAAGAGCTAGCAAAAGAGCTCTCATCTTTTTGACACTGATGTGGTCCTTCTTTTGTTGAAGTGACCAAAGACCCTGACCTTCAGAGGGCAGAAGGAGGCCCCCCCATCCCATGTCCGAGGCATCTGTGAAATGTTCCTGAAAAGGGGGGGTGGAGGTTGAAAAGGAAGCCCTGGCTTGAGGGACAACTGATGGGTCTACTACTGAAGTTCCAGCTTGAGGCATGGAAGAAGAGGGATTAGAAACTCTGAAGGATAAGAATGTTGAGAAGGATAAGAATGTTGAAGCCAAAGTGACTTTAGAAACCACTGGAGCTTACTCATGTGGATCTTGGCTAGCGGGAACACAGAGCTTGTGGAAGCCATGTAACCCAGAGCCCTCAGAAATTCTCTGGCTGTGACTGAAGCCATAGGAAGAAGGGACTGAAAGAAAGCCATGAGAGTCGAGGCCTTGAGAGGAGGCAAACATGCCAACATTGGAAGAGTCTGGATCCTGCATCCCAGAAAAATATGAGCCTGAGGAGACGTCAGGAAAGACGTCTTGAAATTTAGAGTAAACCCCAGGCTTTGCAGGAGAGAAATGGCAAAATGTAGATGCTGAAATAAAATCTCTGGGGAGGAGGCCTGAAGAAGAAGGTCATCCAGGTAGGGAAAGACTTTTATCCCCCTTAGCCTGCAGAAAGCAATCACAGAAGCAAGGCATTCGGTAAAGACCCTTGGGGCAAAAAAGAGGCCAAAGGCCAAAGCATAGAACTGAAAATGCCAGGAAGCAACAGAGAAACATAAAAATCTCCAGAAAAGGGGAATAGGAATGTGAAGATAAGCATCCTTGAGATCCAGGAAAACTAGAAAAGCCTGAGGAAGTAGCAGAGTAAACAAGGTTTGAAGAACAGCATCTGAAAGGAAGGGACCTTTAAAAAAGGAGTTTAGCTGAGAAAGATCCAGAATGGGTCTCCAAGGTGCCTTCTTTCCTGGGCACCAAAAACATTCTGGAATAAAACCTCTTCCCCTTTGAGGAAAGTACAGTTGTGTACACTTACCATAAATGTAGATGTTTGAGTGTATTCATGGTTGCAGTCATTCCATTTGGGTAATCTGCTGGCAGGTTGACCTCAGTCGGCCTGAAATCCAAAGTCTTGGGCCCTGCGTTGGTTGCTGTCTCCTCTTCCATGATGTCAAGTCGTCAGGGGTATAAAACATGCAGCCGACGCCATCATCTTTAGTTTTTCTTGCCCTGATGTCAGGTGCCCCCAAAAAGATAGCAATATTATATATATATATATATATATATATATATATATATATATATATATATATATATATATATATATAAATATATATATATATATATATATATATATATATATATATATATATATATATATATATATATAAATATAAATATATATAAATATATATATAAATATATATATATATATATATATATATATATATATATATATATATATATATATATATATATATATATATATATATATATATATATATATATATATATATATATATATATATATATATATATATATAAATATATATATATAAATATATATATATAAATAGATATAAATAAATAGATATAAAAAGATATAAATAGATATATAGATAGATATATATATAAATATATATATATATATATATAGAGATATATATATATATATATATATATATATATATATATATATATATATATATATATATGTATATATATATATGTAGAGAGAGATATATATAGAGAGAGAGAGATATACATGCATCAAGACAAACTTTACCTTCATCTACAAGCAAATACACCACAAAGGTTGTAGAAGATAGAGAAGGAAAGATAAACTGGAGAATGACAGGGGGATGGCGGGAGGGTAACCTGGACTGCAACAGTGAATACACTTGAATATCTACATTTACGGCAAGTGTACACAACTGTACTATGTTCTTCGTCTTTCACTGTTGCAGTTGTTACATTTGGGTAGAATCCCAAAGCTATGGTTGGGAGGCTGGAGCTAAACAGCATTAGGTGCGCCTATAAGGCCCTGCAGCACTGCAGTGGCAAAGCCTGACCTAGACTAAGAGTAGACAGGCAAATGGTAATGCTTTGTAAAGGTGTGTACAGAACTTCAAGTAGCAGCCTCTAGAATGTCTTTGGTTGGTACCCCCCTGAGAAAGGCTGCCGAAGTAGCTGCAGCTCTGGTGGAATGAGACCTAATGCCCTTGGGCATAGGTTTACCATGGTGCGAGTAGCAGAAACGGATGCAGTGGCTTATCCACTTTGAAATTGTCTGCTTTGAGATGGTCTTTCCTTCTAATCCTGCAGCATATGACACTAGTAATTGCTCAGTTTTTCTTAGGGCTTTTGTCCTGCACAAGTAGAATCTTAGCCGTCTGTGTACGTCCAAGGAATGCAGAATTCTCTCCCCTTTGTTCGGCGGATTTGGATAGAAAGTTGGCAGATGAATTGTTTGGTTAAGAGCCACACTGGAAACCACCTTAGCCATAAAAATAGGATTTGTCCTCAGAGACACCCAGTCTGGGTAACATACGATAAAAGGCTCTACAGCCATGAGGGCCTGTAGCTCTGAAACCCTTCTTGCTGAAGTAATTGCTAGTAGCAGGGCTGTCTTCCATGATAAGAACTTTATATCAGAGGTAGCAGCTGGTTCAAATGGAGGCAGGGTGAGCTTTTCCAACACATAATTGAAGTCTCATGCAAGTAATGGTGATACTGCTTTAGTAAGGTATGAGAAAAGATTGGTGGCTCTGTATTGTAATGAGCCGAAATGGCAGAGGCATGGATTTTGATTGATGAGAAAGATAGGCCTTTGTCAAGCACCTCAGTTAAGTATTTTAATATCTGAGGAATATGTGGTTCTGCTGTATCAGTTCCTTGTGCTTAATTCCAAGCACAAAATCTCTTCCATTTGTCAGCATAAGATTTTCTAGTACTAGGCCTTCTGGCTTCCAAAATGACATCCATCACAGCTTTACTGAGAGGTGTCGTTGGTATGATTATATGATTAGCCATGCTGCCAGGTTCAGAGTCTGTAGTTGATTGTGCAGGATCTGATTGTTTTGCTGGGACAGTAGTTGTGGTCTTTGAGGCAAGGTCCAAGCTGGGTATTGAGACAAGTTCCTTAGGACTGGGTACCAGTATTGGCGGGGCCAGTCCGGGGCAATTAATATCATCTTTGGCTTCTCTTGTCTGACTTTTAGGAGGACCTTGGGTAGTAGAGGCAGAAGAGGAAAGGCGTAAACTGACAGGTTTTTCCAACTGAAAGATAGGGCGTCCACTTTCCATGCTTGTCTGTGATAAGTCCTTGGGCAGAATCTTTTCAGTTGAAAATTTTGAAGAGAGGCAAATAGATCTATGTCTGGGCTCCCCCATTTCTCTGTTATCATGCTGAATACTTGTGGATTTAGTTTTCACTCGTGAGGATCCATAAGGTTTCTGCTTAAATCATCTGCCAGAGTGTTCTGTTTTCCTGGCAGGAATTGAGCTTGAAGATTTATCTGGAAGGTCAAATCTGTGTCCCACACTGCCATGGCTAATCTGCAAAGGGGGTATGAGTGCATGCCCCCTTGCTTGTTTATATACCACATGACTGTGGTGTTGTCAGTCTTTATCAGTAGTTGTCCTGGGTGAAGCAAGTCCTTGAATGCTGTTAGGGCATTGTGAATGGCTAGCATCTCTTTCTGGTTGATATGTAGATGCATTCGATTTGGTGCCCATATGCCCGAATGCATCTTCCTGCCATGTGGGCCCCCCAGGCATAATCTGACGTGTCTGTTAAAGTTTGGCTGGCAGGGAGTAGAGTGAAGGGCCGTCCCATATTTTGGTGACAGGCCTTTGTCCACCATAGAAACTCCTGTTGCAGGCAGGGAATGAGATGAATCATTGTTTCCAGACTGTGTGAATGCTGACTCCATAAACTTTTTAGGTACCATTGAAGTTTCCTCATATGCAGTCTTTCATATGGAACTAGTAGGATGCAGGATGCCATGAAGCCCAGAGCCTGCAGAATTTGTCTCGCAGAATACTGGGTTTTTGCTGCATCAGTTTGAAGTAAGCAGTCAGTTGCCTTTGTTTGTCTGGCGTGAGGTAAGCCATCTGGGCAGTTGTATGCAAGCTTGCACCCAGGAATGTTATCGTTTAAGAGGGTACCAGTTGTGATTTCTTTTCGTTTATTGTGTACCCTAGGCATGCTAGAAGCCTTTTCACAAATGCCAGGTGTCGGAGAGTGTCCTTGTTCTCTGCTTGAATGAGACAGTCGTCCAAGTAAGGATATATTTGAATACTTCTTTTTCTGCAAAATGCAATTACTGGTGCCAGGCACTTTGTAAAGACCCTGGGCGCAGTAGATATGCCAAAGGGCAGTGCAGAGAATTGGTAATGCAGTAAGCCAGCCTTGAATCTGAGGTATCTTCTACATGACTGTCTTATTGGGACATGCAGGTATGCCTCAAGTCTAAAGTCACCAGCCAAGCATTCTTGCCCAGCATGGGCAGAAGCTGTTGCAAAGTGAGCATTTTGGAATGTCCAGGTATGTGTTCAAAATCGATAAATCCAGTACTGGCCGCCAGGCCTTGTCCTTTCTGGGTACCAAGAACAGTCTCGAGTAAAAACCTTGTCCTTTTTCCCGTTCTGGTACCATCTGAATGGCCGCCATATCCATGAGGGACGTAACCTGTTTCTGTGCCTCTGCCCATTGATTTTTTGGCAGGTCTGGCCAACCACTTGTCATTGGCAGAGTGTGGAAATGGAATCTGTATCCCTGTGATACGATGTTCAGTACCCACTTGTCCTGGGTTATTAACTGCTAATTTTGAGCAAAAAGTGCTAATTTTCCCCCTGTGGGTGGTGCCAAGAGATAAATGCTTGGTGTAGGCAGAGGGAAGTCATTGGGATTGCTTTCTGTAGGTTTGCGCTTTATCTCCTCCAGATTTGGAGGTGGATGCGCCCCATTGCTTTGACCTGTATGAGTCTTGAGCCTGGTACCTGGAACCCTAAGGGTGTCTGGATTTGCCTCTGAGCTCTGTCTGACACGGGAAAGGACCAATTTTTTGTAGGCCAGTGTCTACTGAATCTAGGTGGCTGCACTTGTAAGAAATCTTTAACAGTTTGCAGAGACGTAGCTTAGTCTTCCATTTTCTTTAAAACCTCTTCCGCCTTAATACCAAAAGTACAGTTTTGTACCTACCATAAATGTAGATGTTCGAGGATCCACATTGCTGCAGTCCTAACTATTGGGTAGTCCGCTGTCCAGTCGGCCCGAATACCAAAGTATATGGCTGCCGGTCAGGGCGCATTAGACTGACGTCAGTACGTCAGGGTACTAATGCGCATGACCGACGTCATATCCTCAGTCTTTTCTTGCCCCAGATGTCAGAAGACCCTGAAAAGCTAAGGCCAAAACCAAAAATTCCAAACATACCTGCACCAAAAATATGTACAATATATACAAAATTACCAGAATATAACCTCACCTACACAACCACCCTTAAACACAGAGGGAAGGAGGGAGGGTATTGGACTGCAGCAATGTGGATCCTCGAACATCTACATTTATGGTAGGTACAAAACTGTACTATGTTCTTCATTCCACATTGCTGCAGTCCTAACTATTGGGTAGAATCCCAAAGCAGAGGTAAGGGAGGCTGGCAAATCATAAGGAAGCAGGAACTGACAACATGCCTTGCAAAATAGCTGTGGCAAAACCAGCCCTAGACTTAGAGTAGAGAGGAAGGTGATAATGCTTAGAGAAAGTATGCACTGAACTCCAAGTAGCTGCCTCCAAAATATCCTTAGTGGCCACCCCTTAGAAATGCTGTAGAAGTGGCAGTAGCCCTAGTGGAATGAGGCCTAATTCCAGCTGGAATCTCCTTGCCATGATGGGAATAACAAAATGCAATGCAAAACCCAATCCACCTAGAAATAGTTTGTTTTGACACAGGCTTGCCCTGCGAACTCAAAGCAAAAGAAACAAACAACTGCTGAGACTGCCTAAAATCCTTAGTCCTGCTCAAATAATAACGCAATTGCCTGTGTACATCTAAAGTGTGCAAAATCTTTTCCCCTTTATTTTGGGGATCTGCATAAAAAGTAGGCAAATGAATAGTTTGGTTTAAAGCCACACTAGAAACCACCTTAGGCATAAAGGAAGGATTAGTACGTAAAGATACCCTATCCTTATGAAAAATCAAAAAAGGCTCTAACGCCATAAGGGCCTGCAACTCAGAAACCCTTCTTGCAGAAGTAATGGCCAACAAAAAAGCAGTCTTCCATGACAAATATTTCAATTCAGCAGTAGCCGCAGGCTCAAAAGGTTGTAGAGTAAGTTTCTCCAACACAAAATTGAGATCCCAAGCAGGAGTAGGAGCTCTACGTGGGGTCTTATATTCTTTGCCCTCTAAGAAATTGCTTGAACAAAGGATGCGAAAACAATGGTGGGTCACAATCATAGTGAGCTGAAATTGCTGCAGCATGAATCTTAATGGAAGAGAAAGACAAACCTTTGTCCAATAACTCAGTAAGATATTGAAGAGCCACACTCAAATTAGGCTCAGAAATCTCCAAATTGTTTGCTGCACTCCAAAATAAAAATCTCTTCCATTTTTCTGTACACTTTCCTTGTACTAGGTCTTCTGGCTTCCATAATCACATTTAAAACTTGTTGAGGAAGTTGAGACCTGCTGTCTTTCAAAACAGAATATGCCAGGCTGTTAGATAAAGAGATTGAAGCTTGACATTGAGCAGGTGACCGTCCCTCTGAGACAACAGGTGTGGAATCAAGGGTAAAGGCCATGGAGGCTTCCTTACCAGACTCCTCAGTAATGGGTACCAGTGCTGCCGAGGCCAATCTGGAGCTATTAAAATCATCCTTGGCTTGTCTTGTCTGACCTTTAGAAGCACCTTTGGGAGAAGAGGCAGAGGTGGAAAAGCATACACATGAAGATTTTTCCAACTGAAAGAAAGAGCATCCACTTTCCAAGCTGTGTGATGAAACCTCTTTGTGCAAAACTTTGGCAGCTGGTGGTTTAGTGGAGAAGCGAACAGATCTATGTCTGGAGTTCCCCATGACACTGTCAATTTTGAAATACATGAAGATCCAGTTTCCACTGTGGGGATCCATGATTTGTCTGCTTAACACATCTGCTAAGGAGTTCTGTGCTCCGGCAGAAACCTTGCCTGAAGAGTTAGTTGCAAGCTGAGCGCAGTCTCCCATAAAATCATTGCTTGCCTGCACAATGGGTAAGAATGTGTTCCCCTTGTTTGTTGATGTACCACATGACAGTTGTGTTGTCTGTTAGAATCAACACCTGCCCTGGAAGAAGTAACTCCTTGAAAGCCATTAATGCAAACTGGACTGCTAACATCTCTTTCATGTTGATATGTAGATGCTGTAGTCTGGCAGGCCACTTGTCTTGTATCCACTTTCCATTTAGATGAGCTCCCCAAGCAATGTCTGAGGCATCTGTCGTTAGAATCTGACTCGCCTCTGGCCGGGTCACAGAGAGTCCCTTGTTTAGGTGACATTCCTGAGCCCACCACAAAAATTCCTTTTGAATGCAAGGTATTATTTGAATGACAGTGTCCAAATCCTGGCAGTGCTGTGTCCATACATTTTGAGATACCATTGCAGCTTCCTCATATGCAGTTTGGCATTGGGAAGCACCAGAATACAAGATGCCATGAACCCTAAGGCTTGAAGGACTGTCCTTGCAGTCAGCCCGGACTGAAGAGATAGTTGATGGAAGTAACTGGAAAGATTCTTTTGTTTGCCGGGGTTAAAAAGGCCATCTGGGCTGCTGTATTCAGTCTCACACCCAGAAAGCACATGTCTTGAGAGGGTACTAGACTGGACTTTATTTCGTTCACAGAATACCCTAGGCATCTTAGCACTGCTATGACATAATCCAAATGCTGTAGAAGGTCTTCCTTTTCTTGAGCTAGAATCAGGCAGTCGTCCAAGTAAGGATAGATTTGAATTCCTTTTAGCCTGAAGTAAGCTATCACTGGAGCCAGAACCTTTGTGAATACTCTGGGCAGTGGATAAGCCAAAGGGCAATGCAGAGAACTGATAATGAGAATTTCCAGCTCGAAACGCAGATACTTCCTGCAACTTAGTCTTATAGGCACATGAAGGTAAGCTTCCTTGAGATCTAAAGTTACCATCCAGTGATCCTTGCCCAGCAGAGGTAAAAGCTGTTGTAACGTCAACATTTTGAACTTGGGAATGTCCAGATAAGTGTTGAGGATAGATAAATCCAAAATTGGCCTCCACGTGTTCCCCTTCTTCGGTACTAGGAACAGGCGAGAATAAAATCCTAGGCCCCTTTCTGGCACAGGAACTGGCTGAATGGCCCCTATGTGGAGCAACAGAGAAATTTGCTTGTGAGCCTCTTGTCTTTGTAGAGGAGGAATGTCTGGCATGCCTTTGAAAGGAGGCATGGTATGGAAATAAAACCTGTAACCGTGGTGAATGATATCCAGAACCCATCTGTCTTGGGTAATTAAATCCCAATTTTCTTTGAAAAGAGACAGCCTTCCTCCCAAAGGTGCTGCCAGGCGAGAATGTACTGGCAGCTGAAAAGGCAGGTCATTGGGTCTGCTTACGAAAGGACTGACCCCTGCCCTCACCAGAAGTCTGAGCAGGGGAACTCCCTGTCCTAGGCCTAAAAGAACCTTGAGCTCTGCGCCTACCACGTCTAGACCTACCCGTAGACTGGGAATCATAAGCAGGATAAGTCCATCCCTTAGTAGGCCAATTTCTACTAAACTTGGAGGCTGCACCTGCAAAAATCCTTAACAGTTTGCATAGACTTAGCCTTGTCCTCCATTTTCTTTAAGACTGCTTCCACAGGCGAACCAAACAACACATCAGACTGCAAAGGAGCATCCAAAATCCTTGTTTTAACATGCTCAGCTAAATTCTGATCTCTCAACCAGGCATGCCTACGAAGAACAGAACCAGCGGCAGCCACCCTCGAGGAGGCCTGCACAGCATCAAAACCACATTGCAAGGAATGTTTACCCACCTGTTCAGACACATGAACTAAATCCTGCAACTCTTTACACTCAATACCTTCTGCCAGAGCATCCACCTTAGATTTCAATTGTGAAAGGAGATAATTCTGATATTTTAACATGTGAAACTGACAATTCAACGCCCTCATGGCTAAAGTGGAAGAAGTATACACTTTCTTTCCCCATCTATCCAAAGCCCTTGCCTCTTTATCAGGAGGAACAGGATTTTTAACAACAGAGGCCTTCACACCTTCAGGCCCCTGAGAGACAGTTTCGGTCTGCCCTAGGACTCTTAAAAGATACTTATGAGCTTCAGGCACCCTATAGTACCTATCCGGTTTAACTGGGGCAGGAGGCAAAGAATCAGGATTGAGGGAAGCCTCTGCAAAACATCTTCCACCACATTCAGAACAGGAGGTATAGCTAAAGGCCTATGCTGGGGTAAAAACAAGAATTCCCTAAGCCTCTTCCTGGAATCAGAGAAATCTTGACCTTCCCATTTAAAATGCTCCCTCGTGGAATGCAGAGTCTCTGAAAATGAAAAATCCTCAGGAGGAGAAGCTGAAGGAGTAGAATCATCCACATCAGAATCAGAATAAGGAGGATACTCCTGCAAGTCTTCAGCCGAAGACTCAGAAGCCTCGAACATTGCTCAAAACTCTCAAACTCAGGTTCCACCCTAGGCCTCTTATCAGGAGGGGGCATAGAACCTCTAATCAGAGTAATCAAATCCTCTGCCATTTTAAGCATATGTTTCTTAGGCAAAGACCCTGAAGCACTAGGAGAAACCCCACTGAAGTTAAACTTGGCCTGCCTCTCAAAGAAGCCTGGGAAACAGAAGGGAGGCTCTAACCACCTTAGGAAGAGAGGGAAGAACAGCCACCTGAGAAGCCCCTCAGCCTGGCCTACTTCCTGCGAGGATACATCCTGTAACAGTAAAGTCTCTCCTGAGACTCCAAAGAAACACCTGGCAAAACCTCCGGCTCCACTGAGCCTTCTAAAGATCCGCCCTCTGGGACTGTCGGTTCTTCCACTCTAGGCTTTGCTCCTTTGTCCTTGCGCTTTTTGGCGGGCGCCGGAGCCTCCGACGGCATTTTATAATTACAACGCTTCCCAAAACTAACCTGGCACAGTCTAACCTTCTCTTAATAGTGCGTTTGTTAAATCTAGCAGAAGAGCGGCATCCAACAACGTCGTGCTCAGGCCCTAAACAAGGTATACACAAAGTATGGTAATCCCTATGAGGTATCTGTTTCCCACAAGAAATACAGTTATTCACTTTTTCTGACATCCGGTTAAATACTGAGGCAAGAAAAACCAAAATATTCTAACGGGTACTTAGCCAACTTTGATTCGGTCTGAAACTCTGACTTCAGAAACTTTCAGAACGCCAACCTGCACTCGCAAAATTGCTTCTGCATCGGACCATGCGGCAAAAAAGACTGAGGATATGACGTCGGTCATGCGCATTAGTACCCTGACGTACTGACGTCAGTCTAATGCGCCCTGACCGACGTCAGCCATATACTTTGGTATTCGGGCCGACTGGACAGCGGACTACCCAATAGTTAGGACTGCAGCAATGTGGAATGAAGAACATCAGAGAATCATGCTGTAAAGATGCATCTAGTAATTTAGCTTTAACATGATCAGGCAAAATTTGTTCCTTTAACCAGGCATGCCTCCTGACCACAGATCCAGTAACTGCGGCACTGCAGGAGGCCTCTAAAGAATCAAAACCACATTGCAAAGTTTGCTTTCCAACTTGTCCAGCTGCATGCAAGAATTCCTGCAATTCCATATTTTCTGCACATTCTGAAATCAACATAATTTTCTGTTTCAGCAATCCCATAACATGTTGTTGGTACTTAAGCATATGAAATTGACAGTTTAAGGCCCTGACTGCCAGGATTGCAGATGTATAAACCTTTTTTCTCCATCTGTCCAGCGCCCTGGAATCTCTGTCGGAGGGGGTAGCGTTTTTTGCTGTTGAGGCCTTAACTCCCTTAGGACCCTGTGAAATAGTTTCAGGATCGGCAGCAAGGTTTCTAAATAATAATGTATGAGAGTCAGGGACCCTGTAATACCAGTCAGGCTTACTGGGAGCCGGAGGTAGAGTCAGGGGTCAGGCTTGACTCCAAAAAAAACATCATCCACAATGTCTAACACGGGAGAATGGCTAAAGGCTTGTGCTGAGGGAGAAGGAGGAAATCCCTGAGCCTCGTTTTTGATTCTGAGAACTCTTGACTCTCCCAGTGAAAATGCTCCCTCAAAGTATGCAAAGTTTCTCCAAATGAATAATACTCAGGAGGAGATGCAGATGGAATAGACTCCTCAGCATCAGAATCCTCAAAGCTAATATAAAGATAATTCCTGATCAGAAGAGGAATCAGAAGAAATAAAAACTTGATCTGAAGATTCATAGTCAGTGTGTCTTGCCTAGGCCTCTTATCTGAAGGGGGATGGGTACCCCTGATCAAGATAATAAGGTCTTCAGCCATTTTGATCATCTGTTTTTTAGGCATAGAGGTGTTTTAGTTTTAGAAGGTGTCTTTGCCTTTGGTTTTGCAGCTTTCGTTGGTTTGATGTAAAAATGTTAAGGTCTGAATACACCCTCAGAAGCCAGTGCCTGCTCAGCGGCTCCAGACCCATCTGAGGGAGATACATCCATCGGCCGAATACCCTGAGTATCTTGTGGCATGCCTGACTCCACATGGTGTCGGTAGAGGCCTGCGACTCAAAGGTAGCGGGTATCAGGGGCTTTGAAAGCGCCTTACTGAGTACCAGTGACTGGCTTAGGAGAAACTTCATCCGTTTTGGATCTCGACTGTCTTTCTCTGTCCTTTTCTTTGCATTTTTTTTTTTATGTACAATGGTAGTCGGATTGCTATCCGACAACATTTCTGGGTAGTTAAATCTGTTTCCAAAATACTTTGATGCAAAAATATACCAATGCTTAATAGTGCGTTGGTTGAATCTAGCACAAAACCGACAGCCAGGCACGCTGTGATCAGGGCCTAGGCAAGGAATACAGTATAAATGGAAATCCTTATGAGGTATTTGCTTCCCACAAGTAATACAATTAACAACGTTGTTTGACATTGGTAAAAAGCAAGAAAAAAGTTTCCCCAACGGGGTACTTAGCTTTAGTGAAGACTTCGGTTCTGAAACTCAAACTCCAATATTTCAGTAGTCGGCCAACCGGCAATTGTGAAATGCTTCTGCTTTGGGCACCGCGTAACAAGAAAGACTAAAGAAAATGGCGTTGGCTGAATGTTTTATACCCCTGACGACCTGACGTCATGGAAGAAAAGATAGCAACCGACGCAGGACCCAAGACTTTGGAATTCAGGCTGACTGAGGGCAACCTGTCAGCAGATAACCCAAATGTAATGACTGCAACAGTGAAACACGAAGAACATCTGTACTATGTTCTTCATGTTTCACTGTTGCAGTCATCACATTTGGGCCGATTCCCAAAGCTAAGGAAGGGAGTAGGAAGTTAAAGAGCATTAGGGCCGGCTATTAATCCCTGCAAGACTGCAGTGGCAAATCCAGCTCTGGATTTAGAAAAGATAGGCAAGTGGTAATGCTTGGTGAAGGTATGTACAGAGCTCCAGGTGGCAGCTTCTAGGATGCCTCTGGTATGGACCCCTCTGAGAAATGCCGCAGAGGTAGATGCAACCCTGGTGGAATGTGATCTTATCCCCTGTGGGGTAGGTTTTCTATGGTGCCTGTGGCAGAAATGAATGCAATGGGCTATCCATTTTGAAATGATTTGCTTTGAAATGGCCTTCCCCTCTACCCCTGCAGCAAAGCTAACTAGTAGCTGCTCAGATTTTCTGGTAGGCTAAGTCCTGTCCAAATAGAATCTAAGTTGTCTGTGCACGTCCAGATAGTGCAGTATTCGTTCCCTTTGTTTTGTGGATTAGGGAAAAAAGTAGGCAAATGAATGGACTGATTTAGGGCCACAGAACACACCACCCTGGGCATAAAAGAAGGATTAGTCCTGAGGAAAACCCTGTCCGCATGGAAGGTAATGAAGGGTTCCACTGCCACGAGGGCCTGTAATTCAGACACTCTTCTTACTGAAGTGATGGCTACAAGGAATGCTGTTTTCCAAGAAAGGAATTTCAACTCTGCTGTAGCAGCTGGTTCAAAGGGGGGAAGAGTGAGCTTTTCCAATACACAGTTACAGTCCCAGGCTGGAGAGGGAGCTCTCCTGGGGGGGGGGGGGGGTCTTAAATTTATGGCCCCTCTAAGGAATTGCTTTAGCAAGGGGTGGCTCAGTATTATAATGTGCTGAAATGGCAGAGGCATGAATTTTAATTGACGAAAAGGATAGGCTCCTGTGGAGCATTTCTGTTAAGTACTGTAGAATATGAGGTAAGTTGGGCACCGCTGTGCCCATCCCCTGAGCCAGGCCCCAGCAGCAGTATCTTTTCCACTTTTCAGCATACGATTTTCAGTACTAGGCCTCCTTTCCTCCAGAATGACATCCAGTACCTGCTTACTGAGGGATGCTAAGGGAGAGCTCAAGGGATTAGCCAGGCTGCAAGGTTCAGAGTTTGAAGCTGACGGTGCAGAATCTGGTCCGCCTGCTGGGTCAGCAGGGAAGGGGTCTGAGGCAGGTGCCATGGTTGTAAAAGTGTCATACTGCACAACAGGGGGTACCAGTGCTGGTGTGGTCAGTCTGGTGAAATCAGTATTGTCCTTGGCTTGTCCTGTTTGATCTTTAGTAGAAACTTCGAGAGGAGAAGCAGAGGGGGAAAGGCATAAACTGAGAGGCTTTCCCAGGTAACGAATAGGGCATCCACTTTCCAAGCTTGGCTGTGGGGACTTCTTGTGCAGAATTTGTGCAATTGGTAGTTGTGAGGGGAGGCAAACAGGTCTACCTCTGGAGTCCCCCATTTGTTCCTCAAGAGGTTGAATATTTTGGGTTTTAGTTTCCATTCGTGTGGGTCCATGAGATTTCTGCTTAAGTCGTCTGCCAGTGAATTTAGTTTGCCTGGCAGGAATTGAGCTTGCAGGTGTACTTGGTAACTCAGGGCTGTGTTCCACAGAGACATGGCTAGTCTGTAGAGAAGTTACGAGTGGGTTCCCCCCTGCTTGTTTATGTACCACATAACTGTGGTGTTGTCCGTCTTTAACCAAAAGTTGTCCTGGAAGAATACAGTCTTTGAAGGATGTCCGAGCATTCTGTACAGTTAACATTTCTTTTTGATTGATATGCAGGTGAATCTGTCTCAAGGTCCATTTGCCTTGAATGCACTGCACTGCCATGTGAGCCCCCAATGCATAGTCTGATGCATCTGTTGTTAGGGTTTGGGCGGCAGGGGGTAGAGTGAAAGGGAGTCCCTTGATGTGGTAGCAGGCCTCTGCCCACCAAAGGAACTCTGTCTTGATACAAGGAATGATAGAAATCATCGTTTCCAGGTCCTGAGAATGTTGACACCATAGGCTTTTTAGATACCATTGGAGTTTCCTCATAAGCAGTCTCGTATATGGAATTAGTAATATGCAAGAGGCCATGAGGCCCAGGGCTTGCAGTATTTTCCTTGCAGACAGCTGAGATTTTGTGGCCAATAGTTTGAAGTAGGCTGTCAAATAAACTTTTTTCTCTGGAGTGAGGAATGCCATCTGGGAAGTTGTGTTCAAGCTTGCTCCTAGGAATACAATCTGTTGGCAGGGTACTAGGTGAAATTTCTTTTCACTGATGGTGTACCCCAGTGAGGTTAGAAGTTTCTTTACGAATGCCAGGTGTTGTAATAGCAAGTCCTGGCTTTCTGCCTGAATCAGACAATCGTACAAGTATGGGTAAATTTGAATGTTTATCTGCAGGCAAAATGCAATGGCTGCAGATAGACACTTTGTGAATACCCTGGGCCCAGTAGATAAGCCAAAGGGAAGTGCAGACAGTGTACAGTTGTGTACACTTACCATAAATGTAGATGTTCAAGTGTATTCACTGTTGCAGTCATTACATTTGGGTAATCTGCTGGCAGGTTGCACTCAGTCGGCCTGAATAACAAAGTCTTGGGATCTGCATTGGCTGCTGTCTCCTCTTCCATGACGTCAGGTCGACAGGGGTATAAAAACATGCAGCCGATGCAATTTAATTCAGTGTTCATATAAAAAGCCAGGGAATAATGGTAGTTCTAGGAAACAATCTCTGGTTCTTCCTTATAGTAACAATATCGAGATTGTTAAGAATGCTATAGCATACAATTGGAATATACTTATGGTAGATGAAAAGGTTAGGGATATAGTAGGTAGCTATCCAACCTTCGTGTATAGTAACATGAGGAGTCTCAAACAATCTCTATGTTATAGGGATTTAAATAATAGTAATTTACATCCTCCTCCTAGAGTCTTTGAGGCAACTACTAAATGTGGCAGGTGTGCACAGTGTGATTCCATAGATGAATCCCGCTACTTTAGACATCCGGATAGTGGACGTCTTTGGGAACTAAGAAATAACAGTAACTGTAATACCAGGAATGTTGTTTATGTGGCACACTGTGTGACCTGTTTTTGTTTTTACGTAGGTAAAACTAACAGGTCACTGCGTGAACGTATCAGGGACCATGCCTATTGTTACACCAGAGACCATGACTATAGTGCAGTAGCAAAACATACTTTGCAAAAAGGTTCTGAACACACTTTTTTGTATCAGGTCTTGCATGCTCAAGCACAGACTATACATTTAGGAGACATAATCAACCAAACAGAACAAGCAGAGCTCCGTTGGATTATTAGACTGGGAGCACACAGGGGCAGGGGTCTTAATGAGACTGTCTCTATTAAACCACATTTGAAAAGTAGGACGTTACGCTAGTTCAATAGGTTGTGTGTATTATTATTTTTATATTTTCATGTTTATTATATTTTTTATAGATGTTTTTTAATTGCTTCATTAGCGAGTTAATTGATTTATGGATGAATTGATGAATTAATGCAATAGTCACATGATGTTGGGAGAATGTATATAATGTTAGGTCTGAGTTCATTTTGAATATGTCTGAAGAAGCGGATTGATTTTCCGTGAAAGCGCTCACATTTCTTTTTGAAGTTTTGTATTAAAGTCTTTGTTTTTATTACGTTCGTTTCAGTTCGCTCCTTGTAAGGCTGTAACGCTTGACTGGATTGTCACTTTACCTAAATTGGTTGAGCTCCTAGCTGCTTGGGTTTGTTTTATATATATATATATATATATATATATATATATATATATATATATATATATATATAGTTCCCTATCAGAAGCCTGAAACACTATAAGCCTGAAAATCAAAATCCTGAAAACTAAAGCCTGAAAATTCAAAATCCCAAAAACCCAAAATCCTGAAACTCAAAATCCTGAAAACACAAAATGGACATACTGACGTCATTGTGGCTTTGCTATTGTTAGCCCTGTGGTGTTAGGTCATGCGTTGGGTTCAGCTGAGTGTGCAGTTGGTTTTATGTTAGGGTTAGGGGCGGTTTAAGTGAGTTAGGGTTAGGGCACAGGTTAGGCATGTATGCAATAGTGACAAATATTGGGGTTAGGGGTGGTTTAAGTGAGTTAGGGTTAGGGCGCGGGTCAGGTGAGTGTGCGATAGTGACGGACCTTAGGGTTAGGGTTAGGGTCAGGGTCAGTTGGTAGATATTAGTGTCTTTATAGTGACATATTAGCATTATTTGTGTTTTCAGGATTTTGAGTTTCAGGATTTTGGGCTTTCGGGATTTTGAATTTTCAGGCTTTAGTTTTCAGGATTTTGATTTTCAGGCTTATAGTGTTTCAGGCTTCTGATAGGGAACTATATATATATATATATATATATATATATATATATATACACACACACACACACACACACACACACACACACACACACACACACACACACACACACACACACACACATACACACATACACACAGCAAAATATGTAAATGCACTTTTAGCAACATAAAATTTACAAATACACCACAAAGGCTTTAGAATATAGTGAAGGAAAGAGAAGTTATAGAAAAGTGGGATGGCGGGTGGGTAACCCGGACTGCAACAGTGAATACACTCGAACATCTACATTTATGGTTAAGTGTACACAACTGTACTATGTTCTTTTTGTTTCACTGTTGCAGTCATTACATTTGGGTAGAATCCCAAAGCTATGGATGGAACTAAATAACATTAGGAGCGGCTAAGGCCCTGCATAACTGCAGTGGCAAAGCCTGCCCTGGACTTAGAGAAGAGAGGCAAATGATAGTGCTTTGTAAAAGTATGAACAGAGCTCCAAAGTAGTAGCTTCTGCAATGTCTTTGGTTGGAACTCCTCTGAGAAAGGCTGCTGAGGTAGAGGCAGCCCTGGTGGAATGTGACCTGATTCCCTTAGGCACTGGTTTACCATGATGCAAGTAGCAAAAACTAATGCAGTGGCGTATCCACTTAGAAATAGTCTTCTTTGATATATCCTTCCCCTCTGATCATGCAGCAAATGCCACCAGTGGTTTCTCAGACTTTCTTAGATTTGGTCCTGTTTGTAGCATATGCTGCAGGATCACAGGGCAAGGCTATCTCAAAGCAGACTATTTCCAAATGGATAGGACACTGAATTCGCTACTGCTACACACAGCATGGAAAATCAGTCCCTAATAACAATAGGCCACATTCTACCAGAGCAACAGCCACTTCAACAGCCTTTCTCAGAGGAGTACCAACCAAGGAAATTTTGGAGGCTGCAACTTGGAGTTCAGTGCACACCTTTACCAAGCATTACCACTTGCCTCTTTACTCTAAATCCAGAGCAGGATTTGCCACTGCAGTTCTGCAGGACCTCATAGCCAATCCTAACTCTTTATAGACCAGTCAACCAACCTTAGCTTTGGGATTCTACCCAAGTGTAATGACTGCAGCAGTGTAACGCGATGAACATAGTACAGTTTTGTACCTACCATAAATGTAGATGTTCGAGTGTTCACAACTGCTGCAGTCCAGGTTACCCTCCCTCCATCCCCTCTGTCCTAGCTGGAGTTATCTATACCTTTCTATCCCATACAACCTTTGTGGTGTATTTGCTTGTAACTGAAGGTATTGTTTTAATTTATGTATGTTTTATTAGCAATATGTATTGCCTACCTACTTGGGGGCACCTGACATCTGGGGCAAGAAAAACTGAAGAAAATGGCGTCGGATGCATCTTGTATACCCCTGGCGCACTGACGTCAGGGAAGAAGCGACAGCAACCGACGCCGGACCAAGACTTTGGAACTCTGGCCGACTGCGGGACCGCCTGACGGCAGGATAACCCAAGTGTAATGACTGCAGCAGTGTAGCACAATGAACATCGGAGAGATCATGTAATTAACCATGCTGCAAGGTTCAGGGTTTGAAGCTGTGGGTGCAGAATCTGGCCCTCCTGCTGGACAGCAGGGTAGGGGTCTGAGGCAGGTGTCATGGTTCAAGAAATGACACACTGTGCAAGAGGGGGTACCAGTGTTGGCGTGGCCAGACTGGTGCAATCAGTACTGTCCTTGGTTTGTCCTGTTTGATCTTTAGTAGTACCTTGGAGAGGAGAGGCAGAGGGGGAAAGGCATAAACTGATAGGTTTTTCCAGGTGAAGGACAGGGCATCCACTTTCCAAGCTTGTCTGTGTGCAGAATTTGTCCAAATGGTAGTTCTGAGGGGAGGCAAACAGGTCCATCTCTGGGCTCCCCCACTGGTTTCTTAGATTTCTGCACAGGTCGTCTGCCAGTGTATTTAGCTTGCCTGGCAGGAATTGAGCTTTTAGGTGCACTTGGGCAGCTCAAGGCTGTGTTCCGCAGAGCCATGGCTAGTCTGCAGAGAGGGTATGAGTCGATTCCCCCCTGCTTGTTTATGTACCACATAACTGTGGCGTTGTCCATCTTTACCAATAATTGTCCTGGAAGAATGTGGTCCTTGAAGGCTGTCAGAGCATTCTGTACAGCTAACATTTCTTTTTGATTGATATGCAGGTGCATTTGACTCTGGTTCCATTTGCCCTGAATGCCCTGCCAAGTGAGCCCCCATGTATAGTCTGATGCATCTGTTAGGGTTTGGGCAGCAAGGGGTAGAGTGAATGGCAGTCCCTTGGTTTGGTGGCAGGCCTCTGCCCACAAAAGGAACTCTATCTTTAGACAAGGTATGATAGGAATAATTGATTCTAGGTCCTGAGAATGTTGACACCATAGGTTTTTTAGATACCACTGTAGTTTCCTCATATGCAGTTTTGCATGTGCAATTAGTAGAATGCAAGAGGCCATGAACCCCAGGGCTTGCAGTATTTTCCTTGCAGATAGCTGGGTCTTTGTGGCCATTAGTATGAAGTAGGCTGTCAAATGAACTTGTTTCTCTGGAGTGAGGTAGACCATCTGGGAAGTTCTATTCAAGCTTGATCCCAGGAATACAATTTGTTGGCAGGGTACTATATGTTATTTATTTTTGTTTATGGTGTACCCCAGAGAAATTAGTAATTTCTTTACAAATGCCAGATGATTTAATAGTACGTCCTGGCTTTCTGCCTAAATTAGACAATTATCCAGGTATGAGTACATTTGAATATTTCTTTGCCTGCAAAATGCAATGACCGGAGTTAGGCACTTTGTGAATACCCTGGACGCAGCAGATAAGCCAAAGGGCAGTGCAGAGAACTGATAGTGCATGTAGCCTGCTCTGAAGCGAAGGTATCTTGTGCAAGATTCCCTTATTGGGATGTGCAGGTAGGCTTGCTTAAAATCCAATGTTGCCAACCAGGCATTTTTGCCTAGCATGGGAAGCAGGTGATGAAGAGTTAGTAATTTGAATTTTGGGATTACCAAAAGAGTGTTTAGGATAGACAGGTCCAGGATAGGACGCCAGGAATCATCTTTTGTGGGTACCAGGAAAAGTCTTGAGTAGAAACCTTGCCCCCAATCTTCTTCTGGGACAGGTTGAACAGCCCTGATGCTTAGAAGAGAGAAATCTTGCTTTTGAGCCTCTGCCCACTGATTTGGGAGTAGGTCTGGCCAACCGTTTGGGTTTGGTAAGAAGTGGAAGTGGAATCTGTATCCTTGGGAAACGGGATTTAAAACCCATTTGTCTAGGGTAATGAGTTCCCAAGTTTTTTGCATGCAGGGCGATCTTTCCCCTTAAAGGAACAGTCAGTTGAGCAGGGCTTGGAAGGTTTAAAGTTAAGTCATAGGAAGGGTGTCTTACTACTCCCAGCTTTGGAAGTGGGAGCCCCCCACTGCTTAGGCCTGTGAGTACCTTGGGGCTGAAGCCTGGGTGTTCTGCTGGTTCTGGGTTTGGACTGAGAAGGTCTAGACGAAGCAGGAAAGGACCAATTCTTAGAAGGCCAGTGCCTACTAAATCTGGGAGGCTGTACTTGTAGGAAATCTTTAACAGTTTGCATAGATTTAGCTTTTTCCTCCATCTTTTTAAGCACTTCTTCTACTTTGTTGCCAAACAGGCAGTCTTGGTTTAAGGGAGCATTCAGTAATTTAGCTTTAACATGATCTGGTAAAGATTGCTCCTTAAGCCAAGCATGCCTTCTAAGTACAGACCCAGTGGCAGCAGCCCTGCAAGATGCCTCTAATGAATCAAAACCACATAGTAAAGTATGTTTCCCAAGTAGTTCAGCAGAATGCATTAAATCCTGTAATTCTTTATCTTCAGCACAGTCAGGAATCAACATCATTTTCTGTTTAAGCAATCCAATGCTATGCTGCTGATACTTTAACATATGAAAAGTACAGTTTTGTACCTACCATAAATGTAGATGTCCTAACAGGAATGCATCTGCAGTCATTACAAATGGGTTGTCCTGTCGTCAGGCAGCCCTTCGGTCGGCCGGATTCCAAAGACTGGGTCTGGCCTCGGCTGGTGTCGCACTTCACCCGACGTCACAGCTGCAGTTCTTCGGGTATAAAAGCATCAGCCGACGCCATTTTCCTCAGTGTTTCTTGCCCCAGATGCCAGGTGCCCTCTTGGATAGCTAAATTTTGGATAAATGCCAATGTTTCCAAATAGTAGAAGGCAAACACAAAAAATAAGCATGTATGTACATATATACAAACAAATACACCATAAGAGATCCCCCCCCCAGCTAGCTATTAGATGGGCAAATACCCTAGGAGTACCACAGAGGGGAAGGAGGGTGGGTAATCCTGACTGCAGATGCATTCCTGTTCGGACATCTACATTTATGGTAGGTACAAAACTGTACTATGTCCTTCAAGGATGCATCTGCAGTCATTACAAATGGGTAGAATACCATAGCCAAACTAGGGGAGGAGGAAGAATAAATTATGGTGTAGTTAGGATCCCTTGCAAAACAGCAGTGGCAAACCCTGCTCGGGATCTAGAGTATAAAGGTAAGTTATAATGCTTGGCAAATGTATGCACGGAGGTCCAAGTAGCAGCCTCTATAATGTCCTTGGTAGCCACTCCTCGTAAGAAAGCTGTGGTAGTGGCTGTAGCCCTTGTAGAATGAGGCCTTATGTTCTGTGGAGTTTGCTTTCCATGGTAGGAGTAACAGAATCTGATGCAATTTCCTATCCACTTGGATATTGTCTGTTTTGAAATTGCTTTTCCTTCCCTTCCTGTTGCATATGCCACCAGAAGCTGGTCAGTTTTTCTATTGCCTTTGGTTCTGTCCAGGTAGTAGTGCAACTGTCTATGTACATCCAAAGTATGCAGCAGTCTTTCCCCCCTGTTCTGTGGATTGGGGAAGAAGGTAGGTAGGTGGATAGCCTGGTTTAAAGACACTCTGGATACCACCTTAGACATAAATGTAGGATTTGTTCTCATGGACACTCTATCTTGATGGAAGATTAGGAAGGGTTGTACTGCCATTAAAGCCTGTAGCTCAGAAACCCTTCTTGCTGAGGTAATTGCCAGCAGAAAGGCAGTTTTCCAGGATAGGTGTTGAAGATCTGCTGTTGCTGCTGGTTCGAAAGGAGGGAGTGTCAATTTTTCTAGCACAAAGTTCAAGTCCCAAGCTGGTAATGGTGGTTTCCTAGGAGGTTTTACATTTTTAATTCCTCTCAGAAACTGCCTGAGTAGAGGATGTGAGAAGACAGGGGGATCGAAGCTGTATTCTGCAGAAATAGCTGATGCATGTATCTTGATGGAGGAATAGGACAGGCCTGTATGGAAGAACTCTGCCAAATACTCCAGGATGTTGGCAATATCTACCCTTGACACATCTTTTCCTTTTTCAGTACTCCAAATGAGAAACCTTTTCCATTTTCCTGCATAGTTCCTTCTTGTTGAAGGTCTGCGGGCCTCAAGGATAATGTCTTTAACCCTTTGGGATAAATCTGGGTTAGTTGCTCTTATGTAATGTTCCAGGCAGTCAGCTGCAGAGTTTTCAGGTTTGGATGCAGGGTGTTGTAGCCGCTCTGAGTTAATAGCAAGGGAATCAGGGGTAGTGTCCACATTTTCCCCCGAGACATGCTCCACAGTAATGGGTACCAATGTTGTCTTGGCCAGTGTGGAGCTATCAGAATTATCCTTGGACGTTCCTCTTTGATTTTCAATAGCACCTTGTGCATCAAAGGAAGAGGTGGGAATGCATATGCTGTCAGGCCTTTCCAACTGAAGGATAGAGAATCCACCTTCCAAGCAAGTGGGTGCTAAGTCCTTGTGCAGAATTTCTTGAGCTGGTGATTGAGTGGGGATGCGAATAGGTCTATTTGTGGTAGTCCCCATTTCCTTGCGATGACCTTGAAGATGTCCGGGTGTAGCATCCATTCGTGAGCATCCGAGGTAGTTCTGCTTAGTATGTCTGCTAGGATGTTTTCTTTTCCCGGTAGAAAAATTGCTTGTAACTGAATGTTGTAGCTCAGAGCCATATTCCATAGGTCCAGTGCCATCCGGCATAGGGGGTATGAATGAGTGCCTCCCTGTTTGTTGATGTACCACATGACTGTGGTGTTGTCTGTCCTTATCATCAACTGCCCTTCTTGGAGGAATGGTCTGAAATTCTGGATTGCTAGTTTTACTGCCAGCATTTCCTTTTGATTTATGTGCAGGTGCAGCTGGTCTGGGGGTCCATAAGCCTTGAATGCACTTGTCCAGCATGTGGGCCCCCCAACCGAGGTCTGAGGCGTCCGTTGTGATGGTTTGGCTTGGTTGGATGCTGTGGAAGGGCAAACCTGTGTTTGACTGGCATGCCTGAGCCCACCATAGGAACTCTTGTTTCAGGCATGGGATTAGAGGTATTTCGGTTTCTAAGCTGTGCCTGTGTTGAGACC
The DNA here is from genome assembly GCF_019279795.1 of Protopterus annectens. Lineage (NCBI taxonomy): Eukaryota > Metazoa > Chordata > Ceratodontiformes > Protopteridae > Protopterus > Protopterus annectens. The sequence continues at coordinate 52,192,524 of NC_056728.1, forward strand.
ATAAATTCTTCAGGTACCACTGTAGCTTTCTCATATGCAGTCTGGCATGAGGGACCAGGATTGTGCAGGATGCCATGAAGCCCAAGGCCTGCAGTACTTTCCTTGCTGTTAGTTTGTTCTGCTTTGTTAATGCCAAGAAGTAGAGAGGAAGTTGTTCTTGTTTTTCTGCAGTTAGGAATGCCATCTGTTTTACTGTGTCCAATTCTGCACCTAAGAAGGTTATTCTTTGGGATGGAGTCAGTCTTGATTTTTTTATATTGACTGTATATCCCAGGGCTTGCAGTAAGCAAATGACTTTTTGTAAGTCTTCTGTTAGCTTGTTTTTGTTGTCCGCTTGTATCAGGCAGTCGTCCAGGTATGGATATATTTGGATTCCCTGAAGCCTGCAGTGTGCGATTACTGATGCCAGGCATTTCGTGAACACTCTGGGCGCAGTAGATAAGCCAAAGGGCAATGCTGAGAATTGATAATGCTCTGATCCTGCAAGAAATCTGAGGTATCTTCTGCAATTTGGTCGTATGGGGACGTGCAGGTATGCCTCCTTGAGATCTAGAGTCACCAGCCAATACTCCTTGCCCAGCATAGGAAGAAGTTGCTGTAGGGTCAGCATTTTGAATTTTGGAAAAATGATGAATGTGTTTAAAGCGGACAGGTCGAGAATAGGCCTCCAACTTTTCTCCTTTCTTGGTACCAGGAATAGTCTGGAGTAAAATCCCTTTCCTTGTTCCATAGATGGTACCCTTTCCACAGCTCTCATCTTTTTTAATTGAGCTATTTGTTTTAGGGCTTCTGTCTTTTGATTTGGTGGTAGGTTTGGCATTCCCCTTTTTTCTGGTAAGGTATGGAAATAAAACCTGTAGCCTTGCTCTATAGTTTGCAAAATCCACTTGTCTCTTGTGATGTAGTGCCAGTTTTTTGAAAATAAGGCTAATTTTCCGCCTAAGGGTGCTGCTATTTGTTCCCTGGTAGGCGGTTCCAGAGCCAAGTCACTGTGATTGTCCTGTTGCAGTGGTAGTAGTTGTGTCTGTGCCTCGCTGGTTGTTACCTTGCCACTGGCGTCCCCTGTAGGCACCTCCTCTGGATTGATTTCTGCCTCGAACGCCTATTCCTGCCTCTCTGTGTTTTGGAGGAGTCTGGAAAGGACCAATTTTTGGAAGGCCAGTTCCTGCTAAACCTTGGAGGCTGGACCTGTAAGAAATCTTTCACTGTTTGTACAGATTTTGCCTTCTCTTCCATTTTCTTCAGTACCTGCTGAGCAGGAGAACCAAATAAATTGACCTTATCCATAGGAGCATCTAACAGTTTTGCTTTAACATGATCCGGCAAGACCTGTTCTTTCAACCATGCATGCCTTCTTATAACTGTGCCAGTCATGGTTGATCTAAAGGAAGCCTCCAGTGCATCATAGCCACATTTTAAAGAATGGTTACTAACCTGCTGGATGTTATGTACCATTTCTAGAACATATTTCTTATCTAAAGAGTCATCAGAGGACAGTTTCTTAGTTAACTGATCAAGCATAAACTCCTGGTATTGGATCATATGGAACTGACAGTTCAATGGCCTAGCTGAGAGAGTAGCAGAGGTGTATACTTTTTTACCCCATCTCTCTAAGGACCTGGATTCCCTTTCAGAGGGGAGAGGGTTTTTAACTGAGGTCGAAGCTACTGCCTTAGGCCCCTGGGAGATAGTCTCGGGATCTGCAAAAGGAGCCTTGTATAAATGGTGATGTGTGTCCGGGACCCTGTAGTACCTATCGGGTTTAGCAGGGGCTGGAGGCAAAGTATCAGGAGCAGTGCAAGCATCATTAAATGCATCATCTACCACAGGAAGAACTGGAGGTATAGCTAAAGGCCTATGTTGTGGTAAATGTAAAAAAGTCCTAAGCCTTTTCCTTGAATCTGAGAAATCTTGCCCCTGCCATTGGAATTGCTCTTTCATGGCATGTAAGGTTTCGCCAAAGGAGAATTCCTCTGGTGGAGAGGCAGAAGGAATCGATTCCTCAGCATCTGAGTCTTCATAAGGAGAAAAAGGAGCCTCTGGATGGTCTGTATTATCTGTATCATCAGAAGAATCATCTGAGGACACTGGCTGAGGGGGCTCTGCTCTAGTTCTCTTTTCTGGAGGAGGTTGAGAGGCCCTGTCTGGATGAGGTTGGGATCCCCTTATCAAGGAGATGAGATCCTCTGCCAGAGTGAGTATTTGGGAACTGGAACTGGGCCTGTGAGAGGAGGGCTTAACAGGCACAGACTTAGAAGCTTTGGCTGCTTTAGCCCTGGCAAAGGCCTTTATGGACATGGCTGCAGGCGGCCTAACAGCACCACGTGCAGGGGTTGAAACATCCAAAGGGATGGTGTCCGATAAATCTTGTAAAACCACAGTAGCAGGTTGAATTTCAGTGGCCGATTCAACCAGGTTAGCAGGGGCCTCGGTAGTAGTCATGGATTCGGCTGAAGATAGAACCGTTTGCTCGGTTTCGGCCGAAACAGAGACACTCACGGTTTGCTTTACCGCGGTTTCAGCCGAAACCGCGGGCCGCGAGTGTCGGTCCTTTTCTTTGCGTTTCTTAACAATTTGTGAAGTCGGAGGATCCGACGGCATTATGTACGCAAAATCTGAGCCGAAAAACTGTTCAGCGAACTCCGACCGACGTCTAACCGTCCGTCGGTTGAAAGAAGCACAGGATAAACAAGCTGCTACGTTGTGGTCTGGGCCTAAACAAGGTAAGCAGTAAGAGTGGAAATCTTTATGAGGTATTTGTTTCCCACAAGTTAAACAGTTATTCACTTTTTCTGACATCGGCTGAGGCAAGAAAGAGTCCCCAACGGGGTACTTAGCTTTTTAGAAGTCTTCGAAGTAGTATTCGGTAGTAGTAATCTCTGGATCTGACCGACCGGCACTTGCGAACAGCTTCTGCTTTGGGCGCCACACGGCAAGAAAGACTGAGGAAAATGGCGTCGGCTGACGCTTTTATACCCGAAGAACTGCAGCTGTGACGTCGGGTGAAGTGCGACACCAGCCGAGGCCAGACCCAGACTTTGGAATCCGGCCGACCGAAGGGCTGCCTGACGACAGGACAACCCATTTGTAATGACTGCAGATGCATCCTTGAAGGACATCTGGCAGTTTAAGGCCCTAATGGCCAAAGTTGCAGAAGTGTATACCTTTTGTCCCCATCTGTCCAGGGCCCTGGAATCTCTATCATAAGGAGTAGGGTTTTTGGCAGTAGTAGCCTTAATGCCTTTGCGTCCCTCTGAAATGGTCTCAGGATCCACAGTAGGATACTTAAAGAGGAACCTCTGAGAGTCAGGTACCCTGTAATACCAGTCAGGTTTTCTGGGAGCCGGAGGTGTCAGGGGCCAGGCTAGATTCCGAGAAGGCATCATCTACAATGTCCAGCACAGGAGGGATAGTTAAAGGCTGTGTTGAGGTAGGAGTAAGAATTCCCTAAGACTCTTTTTGGAGACATAGTAATCCTGGCTTTCCCAGTGGAAATGTTCCCTAAGAGTATGCAAGGTTTGACCAAAAGAGAAATCCTCTAGAGGGGAAGCAGAGGGAATGGAGTCCTCTACATCAGACTTCTCAAAAGGTAAGAAACCAAAAAACACAAAACAAACCTCAAAAAAAGGCGTTGAGGAACACAATAAGAGCTGGCAAAATCAACAAAAAAACGTTTAATAGTTTGATGGTAAGCGCTTTCGGTGTAAGCAAATGCCTCACCTTCCTCAGACTACAACATTCACCAGGACACGATTGAATTTCTATCTAAAGGGTTAACCTATATTCCTGGAAGAAGAATGAATTTGCCCAAAACAGTTATTGATTTAAAATTGTTTGTCCACAAATTAAATCTAAATGTGTGTATGGGGGTGAGCTCAACTATGACCAGCTCATTAAGAGTTTCCAGCCTATTTAATCCTCCCCTCCACCCCAGACTTGTCTTTTCGAAAAAATCTGCGAGATGGACTTTCGAACTGGTATTGAGAGGAAACATCATTCTAGAACTATTAATAACACACTTAGTTCTTTGGAACAGGACTTTCTACAGCTATTGAATGATTGTAATGTCAGGGTCATGAACCCCGATAAGGGAGGGGGTTTTGTCTTCATGGACAATTTTATTTATGTGGAAGCCATGTGTAAACATCTTAATACGGATGTTTAAGAGAGAGTGTCTATGAATGAGGTAAATCAGGCATATAAAAAAATTAGGTCAATACTGGATGACCTATTTTTAGAGGGGTCCATAGACAAAGATTTACATTTGTATTTGTCAATGATAGCACCCAAGATACCTGCCTTTTTCGGCACTCCTAAAATTCATAAATATCTTACAAGCCCCCCATTTAGACCAATAGTTGACGGTCGGGGTTCTATTACATACAGTTGTGCTAAATATATTGACACTATTTTAAAACCATTAGTGGAAAGTGAGCCGCAGATATGTAAAGATTCCTGGGGTTTTTTGAAGGCCATTAATAGGCTTGACAATCAATCTGAAGTCAGTTTTATTACAATAGACATCAAAGACCTTTATACGGTCATCCCCCAAGATATTGTACTCACGTGGATTAGAGACTTCATGATCTCTAAAAAAGTAGAGGAAAACACTATATATGTAATAGAAACATTATTGGAAATTGTCCTGTCCAATAATTTCATGATCTTTGAAGGCCTGTTTTACTTGCAAAAGTCTGGGGTGGCAATGGGGTCACCATGTGGCGGCAGTTTTGCCAATGCAATTATGGCCCATTGGGAAAACGAGCTGTTATTTCAAAACAAGTTTTTTCAAGAACATGCGTCCTGGTATACAAGATACCAGGACAACATGTTTTGTATTTGGAAAGGAGACAAATCCCTTATTTCAACATTCATTAATGATATTACATCTATGACAAGTTTTCTCAAATTTACATACAATATAGAAGACACCTCTATCAATTATTTAGATATCCTACTAGTTAATGATAGAGTCAACAGTAAGTATACTAGTGGGATTTATAGAAAACCAACATATTCAAACACGTTTTTGCACTTCTCTAGCAACCACCCTTACCATCAAAAGAAAGCCGTAGTCAAGGGCCAGATGGTAAGGGCAGGGCAGCTAGAATGGTTTCTGATGAAGCCGAGTTTGTCATTGAATGTGATAACTTGCATGATATGTTTATTCATAGACGTTATCCTAGTTCTTTGATTACCGACATCAAACGGGAAGTATGCTATAAGAGGAAAAATGGGTTCTTCCAACCACTATTAAGTGGGGTAAGAGAACAGTCTACTCTCCAAAGTATGACACCTGAGGATAAAAGTAAAGGTGTTTACATGACCAGTTTTTTGTGTACATATTCCCTGGACCATGGAATGATTAGAGATATTTTAAACAAAAATTGGCATTTTATCAGTGAAGATTTAGCTTTGATTAAATGCTTAGGGACAAAACCTTGTATTACATACAGGAAAGGCCAAAACTTGAAGTCACTATTGGAGAAAAAGAAAATATTTTTTTCCAGTAGGGTGCAAGGTATGTACAAATGTGGTGCATGTCCCCAGTGTAAATATATATTTGAAGGGAATAGGTGCTCGATCAATAACAAAATATATTTGATTAGTTCCAAGTCTAATTGTGATAGTAAAAGTGTAGTTTATGCAGCCTTATGTTGCCAATGTAACGCTTATTACACTGGCAAGACGGAAAGGAAGCTTAAACAACGAATTTACGAACATTACTATGCAATAGGGAAAGGGGACACTAAAAACTCTTTAGCAAAACACATTCTTGATTATCCTGGGCATGGTTTTAAATTCCTAGTATTGCAGCATAGAGACAATGACATTAGGGGAGGACCATGGCAGATTTTGTTAGAACTTGATGAGCTTATTTGGCAAATCAAGACCGGGTCTTATATATTACCCGGTCTTAATGAGAATTTGTCTATAAAATGTGTTTTAAAATTGCATTCACTTAGGAGATGAGTAACTTAGAGACAGTTTAGCATATATACACATTAGTTTAATATTTAATAGTATTTTAAACATGTAAAAGGTTGTGTTATACAGTTGTAAACCATGTCTATTATTCATTGTCAGCATTAGGTCTGGTTTGCATACTTTGTTCAGGTCTAGTTGTCGTAGTATGTTGTAGACGATTTTTGGTCATTATTTAGATCATTTTTTTACATGGTTATCAGATTTAGTATTTATATAATATATATACAATTTTTATTTTTACTTTAATTCATTTTATTTTTTATAAGCATAAAACATATCAGTTCGTGATCGTTTAATAATAATTTTATAATTTTCTAACAGATAATTATGCTATGAATTTTTATTCATAATAATATGTATAGGATGCAGTTTTATTTTAAGAAGGGACTGTGTTTCTTGGATCCAATTGCATATTTGTTTAATTGATTGTTTAATTGTTAGCTTTTTTATATAATTGATGTTAATTGGTACCGTTTTATCTTAGTCTGAGGAAGGTGAGGCATTTGCTTACAGCGAAAGCGCTTACTATCAAACTATTAAACATTTTTTGTTGATTTTGCCGGCTCTTATTGTGTTCAACGCCTTTTTTTGAGACTTCCCAAAAGGTAGATAAGGGCAACTCCTGGTCATCAGAGAAAATAGAAATTTCAGAATCTTGATCAGAAGGAAAATCAGTTCTAGGTCTCTTAGAGGGAGAAGGGTGGCTTCCCTTGATTAGAGTAATAAGGTCTTCAGCCATTCTTATTTGTTTTTTAGGCATAGGGGCCTGACCATGCAGTCTGGGCGTCGGTTTTCTAGGCATGGATCAAGATTTAGGCCTTGAAGAAAAAGATGGCGTCTGTTTAATATGCAAGTCAGTAGGCCTGAATACACCCTCAGAAGCCGGTGCCTGCACAGCTGCTCCAGACCCATCCAAGGCAGAGACATCTGAAGGTTCCACAGTCGAAGAAGCATCTCGCAGCATACCGGACTCCGAAACTGTCTCAGTAGAGACCTGCGAATCTGAAGTAGCGTGTATCAGGGGTTGTGAAAGCGCCTCACCGAGTACCGGCAAACTGGCGACTAGCTTAGGAGAAGGATCGTCGGGCAGCTTTGGACCTATGCAGTCCATCTCTGTCTATCTTTGCATTTTTTCGGAATGCCAGCAGTCGGGTGGTTTACCGAAGCCATTTCTGGATAATTGAACAGAGTACTAAAATATTTAGATGCGAAAATGAACAGACAACGAATAATTTGAGGTTTGAATAAGGCACAACAAAACCGACAGCGAGGTATATAGTGGTCTGGGCCTAAGCAAGGAATGCAGTACGAATGAAAATCTTTATGATGTATTTGCTTTCCACAAGAAATACAATTGTTAACTTTTACTGACATCGGTTTAGAGCAAGAAAAAGGATCTCCAACGGGGTACTTCGCTTAGTTGAAGACTTCGGATCTGAAATTCGAAAACGACAATTTCAGGAGTCAGCCAACCGGCACTTGCGGACTGCTTCTGCTTCTGGCACTACACAGCAAGAAAGACGGATGTAATGGTGTCAGCTGCATGCTTTATATCCTTGACTACCTGACATCATGGAAGATGAGACAGCAACCGACGCAGGACCCAAGACTTTGATAATCAGGCCGACAGAGGGCTACCTGCAAGCAGATAACCCAAATGTAATGAGTGCAACAGTGAAACACGAAGAACATCTGTGCTAAGTTCTTTGGGTTTCACTGTTGCAGTCATTACATTTGGATGGATTCCCAAAGCAAAGGAAGGGAGGAGGAAGTTAGAGAGCATTAAGACCAGCTATTAAGTACTTCAAAACTGCAGTGGCAAAACCAGCTCTGAATTTAGAAAAAATAGGCATGTGGTAATGCTTGGTGAAGGTATGTACACAGAGCTCCAGGTAGCAGCTTCTAGGATGTCCCTGGTAGGGACTCCTCTGAGGAAGGCTGCAGAGGTAGATGCAGCCCTGGTGGAATGTGATCTTATCCCCTGTGGGATAGGGTTTTCCACGGTGCTTTAAGCAGAAATGAATGCAATAGGCTATCCATTTGGAAATGGTTTGCTTTGAAATGGCTTTCCCCTCTGCCCCTGCAGCAAAGCCAACTAGCAGCTGTTCAAATTTTCTGAGAGGCTTAGTCCTGTCCAAATAAATGTAAGCTGTCTGTGCACGTCCAAAGAATGCAATATACATTCTCCTTTGTTTTGTGGATTCGGGAAAATGTAGGCAAACTAATGGACTGATTAAGGGCCACACAAAACAACACCTTGGGCTTAACGGAAGGATTGGTCCTGAGGGAAACCCTGTCTGCATGGAAGATAATGAAGGGCTACACTGCCATGAGGGCCTGTAATTCAGACACTCTTCTTGCTGAAGTGATAGCTAGAAGGAAGGCTGTTTTCCAAGAAAGGAATTTCAACACTGCAGTTTGCAGGTGGTTCAAATGGAGGGAGAGTGAGCTTTTCCAATACAAAGTTAAGGTCCCGGGCTGGAGTAGGGGCTCGCCTGGGGGGGGGGGGTCTTAAATTTTTGGCCCCTCTGAGGAATTGCTTTAGCAGGGTGTGAGAGAAGAGAGGTGGTTCAGTGTTATAATGTGCTGAAATGGCAGAGGCATGAATTTTAACTGATGAGAAAAATAGCCCCCCCCCCCCCCCCCCCATGGAGCATTTCTGTTAAGTACTGTAGAATATGAGGTAAGCTGGGCACCGTTGTACCCATCCCCTGAGCCAGGCTCCAGGAGCAGTATGTTTTCCACTTTTCAGCATAGGATTTTCTAGTGCTAGGCCTCCTTGCCTCCAGAATGACATCTAGCACCTGCTTACTGAGGGATGCTATTAGAGAGAGCTCAAGGAATTAGCCAGGCTGCAAGATTCAGGGTTTGAAGCTGAGGGTGCAGAATAGTACAGTTGTGTACACTTACCATAAATGTAGAAGTTAGAGTGTATTCACTGTTGCAGTCATCACTTTTGGGTTATCTGCTTGCAGTAGGTCACAGTCGGCCTGATTAACAAAGTCTTGGGTCCTGCGTCGGTTGCTGTCTCTTCTTCCATGATGTCAGGTCGTCAGGGGTATAAAACATGCAGCCGACGCCATTACATCAGTTTTTCTTGCCCCAGATGTCAGGTGCCCCCTTAATGGGAAGAATTAAACCTATAAATATACAAGGTTATACCTCCAACAAAAAGCAAATACACCAAAAAGCCTTTGAAGATAGTAAAGGAAAGTAGAGGTACATCCAAAAAAGAAAAAGATGGGGGCTGGAGGGAGGGTAAACAGGACTGCAACAGTGAATACACTCAAAAATCTACATTTATGGTAAGTGTACACAACTGTACTATGTTCTTCGTGTTTCACTGTTGCAGTCATCACTTTTGGGTAGATTCCCAAAGCTAAGTATGGGAGGAGGAATTTAAATAAAATTAGGACCAGCTAAAAGGCCCTGCAAGACTGCGGTGGCAAATCCAGCTCTGGATTTAGAGAAAATTGGCAGATGGTAATGCTTGGTGAAAGTATGTACAGAACTCCAAGTAGCAGCTTCTAGGATGTCCCTGGTAGGGACACCTCTGAGAAAGGCTGTAGAGGTAGATGCAGCCCTGGTAGAGTGGGGTCTGATCCCCTGTGGGATAGGTTTTCCATGGCGTTTGTAGCAAAAAATAATGCAATGGCCTATCCATTTGGAAATCGATTGCCTTGAAACAGCAAACAATACGCTCTGCAAGGATGGCGTGCAGGGTAAAACCAACAATGTAAAACCACCAACGACCAGCAAGAACGATAGTGAACACACAGTAATGAAGATATAATTTATTATTTCTCCAAATTCAGACCGGTTTTGGCTATTCAGCCTTTATCAATGGATACAAATTTTTTTTTTTTAAGTGAAATAAAGCAGCCTGCATTTATACTAATCTCTGATTACCTGGAAGCAGTGGTACAGCACCACCTAGTGGATGGAGTGTCAAAATGCATATACCATCTTAGTTACAAAGCATACGACCAGTGACATTAAATGTCAGAGATATAGATGTTAAATCATATTTTCAAAGATAAAAATCAAAGCTTTGGAAAGAATCTTCATATGTGCATACAGATTCCATAGTGATAAACCAATAACATAGTCTATGTATATTTATATGTGCATACCTTGGTATTCAAAAACAGAAAATGGTACATCTATATAAAACTGGTATATATAATTTAGTGTGATGACCACATGTTGATAAGAACAAAAATAAAAAATAATGATCATATAATAACATATTACAAAATAGGGTAAAAAAATTATAGCCTCATAATCAGCTATAATATTGATTATAATGATTTGAAATAATCTCCTTGTAAATAGTACAAAATCATCATTGTAATCATACAATACCCAATGTTTCAAGCCATCATAACAGATACGAATACAAATCCGTGCATATACATATTTGTATCCTAAAAAAATTTATACCATACTTTGTTGAGTATAATAATAAATAGTGGTAGGCCTAACCACCATTGAATTATTTGTACTAATTCTTGATCTGTATGAGTATTTGATATTGTAACCATAATTATTAAATCGTCCAGTATTATATGAAACTCACAGATGGTCATTCAGACCTGGGGGAAAGGAAATAAACATCCAAGGTTGGTGATCCAATATTGTTCCTTATGGTTTAAAATGGTGTGTCAACCTTGTTGGTTGTTCCTATCTCCCTGAATTTTGTCAATGATCATGAACATAAACTGAGCATTGGGATGTTGTATCGTATGTCTGTACAAAGCATTTGTTTCTTTTTTGTTCCTGATGTCACTACGATGTTCTGTCATCCTTATTCTAAGAGATCTAGAAGTTTGACCAACATAGAAGGCTTTGCATTGGCAGGTAGCTAAGTAAATAATCCATGTACTGCTACAATTTCCAAACACCCTTGTTTTAAATACACGATTGGTGTTGGCACTGGTAAATTATTTTAGTGTACTGACTTGTAGGCAGGAGCAGCAATGACCACATGGAAAAGTACCAATTAATTTATCTCCACTGATAGTGGTCTGATGATATACCGCTCCTCCCCCTTCTCTATTTTTGTAATGTGAAAATAGCCCTCCCAAATTCTTGCCTCGTCTGTATGACATCTGACACTGAGGGCCTAATATTGTCCTTAAACTGTCATTAGCCAAAAGAATTTTCCAGTTGGAATTCAATATATCCCTGACAATTTGTTGGTTCCTGCCATATGTGGTAACAAATCTCAAGATAGATTCCTGATGAGCATGCCCTGATTTTTTATATTGTAACAATGTCCTTCTATCTATGGTGTTGCTCCATGAGCTAGCTTGATATATGTCCATGTCTCTATATCCTCTGTCTTGAAATCTATGGTATAAATATTGTCTACCTGCCAATGCAAAGCCTTCTATGTTGGTCAGACTTCTAGATCTCTTAGAATAAGGATGACAGAACATCGTAGTGACATCAGGAACAAAAAAAGAAACAAATGCTTTGTACAGACATACGATACAACATCCCAATGCTCAGTTTATGTTCATGATCATTGACAAAATTCAGGGAGATAGGAACAACCAACAAGGTTGGCACACCATTTTAAACCATAAGGAACAATATTGGATCACCAACCTTGGATGTTTACTTCCCCCTGGTCTGAATGACCATCTGTGAGTTTCATATAATACTGGATGATTTAATAATTATGGTTACAATATCAAATACTCATACAGATCAAGAATTAGTACGAATAATTCAATGGTGGTTAGGCCTACCACTATTTATATTATACTCAACAAAGTATGGTAGAAATTTTTTTAGGATACAAATATGTATATGCACGGATTTGTATTCGTATCTGTTATGATGGCTTGAAACATTGGGTATTGTATGATTACAATGATGATTTTGTACTATTTACAAGGAGATTATTTCGAATCATTATAATCAATATTATAGCTGATTATGAGGCTATAATTTTTTTACCCTATTTTGTAATATGTTATATGATCATTATTTTTTATTTTTGTTCTTCTCAACATGTGGTCATCACACTAAAATATATATACCAGTTGTATATAGATGTACCATTTTCTGTTTTTGAATACCAAGGTATGCACATATAAATATACATAGACTATGTTATTGGTTTATCACTATGGAATCTGTATGCACATATGATGATTCTTTCCAAAGCTTTGATTTTTATCTTTGAAAATATGATTTGACATCTATATCTCTGGCATTTAATGTCGCTGGTCGTATGCTTTGTAACGAAGATGGTATATGCATTTTGACACTCCATCCACTAGGTGGTGCTGTACCACTGTTCCAGGTAATCAGAGATTAGTATAAATGCAGGCTGCTTTATTTCACTTAAAAAATGTATTTGTATCCATTGATAAAGGCTGAATAGCCGAAACCGGTCTGGATTTGGAGAAATAATAAATTATATCTTCATTACTGCGTGTTCACTATCGTTCTTGCTGGTCGTTGGTGGTTTTACATTGCCTTGAAACAGCCTTCCCCTCTGCCCCTGCAGCAAATGCCACCAGCAGTTGATTAGATTTCCTTTGAGGTTTAGTTCTGTCCAAGTAGAATCTAAGTTGTCTGTGCACGTCTAAAGAGTGCAGAATCCATTCCCCTTTGTTCTGTGGATTACGAATGAAGGTTGGCAAATGTATGGACTGATTAAGGGCCACACTGGATCCACCTTGGGCATGAAGGAGGGATTGGTCCTGAGGGACACCCTGTCCGCATGAAAGATGATGAAAGGCTCCACTGCCATGAGGGCCTATAATTCAGATACCCTTCTTGCTGAAGTGATTGCTAAAAGGAAAGTTGCTTTCCAGGAAAGGAATTTAAGTCTGCAGTGGCAGGTGACTCGAAAGGAAGAAGGGTGAGCTTCTCCAATACAAAGTTGATGTCCCAGGCTAGAGTTGGAGCTCTTCTGGGTGGTTGTAGATTTTTGGCCCCTTTGAGAAACTTATCAAAAGGAAGGTGCCGGCTTCACAAGTAAACAAACAAAAAGCACCAGTTCCACAACGATAAGGCTCAAAATAAAAGTAGAGGTTTATTAGGGCTCCTGCCAAACTCAGTAGACACAATACAATAAAATCACATCAAGCGTTTAAGCCTTCTTCAGATAATACAAACACATAAAGCCACTTGTCAGTTGTTTAAATACATTTGAATATAATTGGATCAACACATCAACCAATGAAATAAAAAGATTAATTAAGTACTTAATGATAATTGTAAAAAGTAATAAAGTGCCATTTACAGTGCCAAAGTGTAACTATAAAACCTATTTACTGGATGAACAAGCCATATACACTGTCAATTCTAGCAAATGCTTATCTGAATCTCATTCAAAGTTAAAATTGAGAGTTAAAACCTCATTCATTAAAATTGTAAATTAAAAATTAAAAAACCTTCCTTTAAGTTACAAGCTGTTAAGTAAACAATACTACACTCTACTGGTCAGAATTGATATTGCAACTTCCAATGTTTAAAAGGAATAAGCAGAAAAAATACATGTATAATGTGATTTAAAAACTTTTTCTTAAAAATACTTCTAAAATTAACATATCATAGTTTAGCTGCCCTTAATTTTAAAACAGGTGCTAAGGACACCATGTCATTAATCCCTGGATATTTATTTGATTCCAGGGTAATCTGCAAAAAAATTCCCTGTACTCCAGTAATGTTTCCCATTCCTCTCGGGTCAGTGGGTACCACTTCTACAAAAATTCAAAACTAGAACCTTTACAGGTTAATGTGTGTTTGTACAGGGAATTATTGGCGCATGATGTTCTGATATCATATACATGTTCGTAAATCCTTTGTTTAATTCTCCTACCCACATAAAAGCATTACAGTTTTACACAGCGATATAAATAATCCCTTTTGTGTTACAATTAACAAAGGATTCACATAGTAAAGTTTTATTCCTTGCTACTAAATGGCAGCTGTTTCCTACTTTTAAATATGAACAATACCTACAGGCACTACATTTAAAACCCCAACTTTTTCTTCTTTTTATCAGTGTTTCCTTTACAACCAGTCTCTATAATACCTTTTATATTGTTACCTTTCTTATAAATAAATTTAATTTCATGTTCAAAATGTGACCTAGATCCGATACTTGGGAAAAGTTGTCCCATTCCTTTTCAAATATTTTCTTCACTATACTAGATTGACCGTCAGGTGGTGATGAGACCTGAAACAAACCCATCATTTAGGTCACCATCCGGGTGTGTTCCGCCAACACTTCTGACTTACCAAGTATAGGTGCAAATCTAGTTTTTCTCCCTCAGGACTTCATTCTTAATGTCCTCAAATAATGTGTGGGTATCCTCTTTGTGTAAACATCTTATACAAGTTTTCACATTCTCTCCTAAAAGTTTCATCATCTGAGGTCATTCTACATATTCGGACTAGTTGCCCTTTCAACACACTTTTTCTGGTGAAACGGGTGGGAACTGGAGAAATGCAAGTAAGTATTTGAAAATGTCTCCTTTCTATGTTCCTTTGAAACAAATAGATCATTTGCTTTGGTAATGTTAACATCCAGGTAACATAACACACGTGTCAAAATTCATTGTAAACTGGAGAAAGTGTGTGGTCTCATTGATGTATTCAACAAATATATCAAAATCATCCTTTGTACCTTTCAGAAGAAACACAAATCGTCAAGGAATCTACAATACAAGGTCCACTTGTCAAGAAACCTAGGAATCAAAATGTATTTGTTCTCCCAGTATGCCATAATAATGTTTGCATATGTAGGTGCACAATGAGACCCCATGGCCACCCCTTTCTGCCTGAAATATTCACCTTCAAAGAATAGAAAATTGTACTTTAAAACAACTTCCATAAGAACTAAAATAGTGGTAAATTCATTTTGGGAAATACTCTTTAAAGGTAACAACATCTCTTCAAACCACTTTAAGCCAGTTTCATGTGGGATACTAGTAAATAGATCTACAACGTCCAATGTGGCAAATCCTGTTGTATCCATATACATGGAGGGTTCTATTTTTCTAAGAAAATCCCATGAGTCTTTTAAAATGTTCTTGTTCTCATTTACCAAGTGTTTAATTTTCACATCAATGTATTTAGCAAGGGTGCAGTTATAGATCCTTCAGAGGAGACAATAGCTCTAAGAGGTGGAGTCGTTTAGATCTTTGTGCACCTCCGGAGTCCCAAAGATGCAGGGTATTTTAGGTTTTGATACTGTCAGAAAATTAAAGGTTTTTTGGTCAATAGATCCCTCTAGTAGTAGGTCCTGCAATATTCCCCTTATCCTACTATATGCTATGTGTATTTCATTCAAAGAGGTCCTACTATATTTGTCTGTGTTATTCAAAATATTTAACATTTTTCCTTCATACACAAAACGATCCATGAAAACAACGCCCCCACCTTTGTCAGGTTTCATAACCCTGATAGATCTATCCTTGCTCACAGTTTCCAAAATTTTCTCTTCATTGTCAGATAAATTAGGACGGACGTATTGCTGTGATAAAGACTTCCTCAATTCATGTTCAACTTTTAATTCAAAGTTTCTTAACTGGGGGTGTAAAGGGGGGTTAAATGTACTCTTACGTCTTAGTTCATCACTTGTGCCTGTAGTACTGTTACCCTTAAAAAATATTTCCAAGTTTTTCTTTCTGGTAAAGAGTTTTATATCCACTAGTAGTTTGAACAAATTAGTCCTGCGTTGTGGTATAAACCCAAAACCTTTTGAAAAAACTTCAAAATGTGTGGTAGTGAGTGTGGTATTTGAGTAATTAAATATATTAAAATCATTGTATGTCCATTTTTTACCTTCATTCACAATCCCTAGTAGTGGTTCCACTGTTCGTGCCTCCAAGATGGGTGCCCCCCCCTCCGTGTGTAGTTTTTTGAATTGTAATCTACAGGGTCCTTCTGCATCAGTTTTTTAAGGGTAACAGTACTACAGGCACAAGTGATGAACTAAGACGTAAGAGTACATTTAACCCCCCTTTACACCCCCAGTTAAGAAACTTTGAATTAAAAGTTGAACATGAATTGAGGAAGTCTTTATCACAGCCTAATTTATCTGACAATGAAGAGAAAATTTTGGAAACTGTGAGCAAGGATAGATCTATCAGGGTTATGAAACCTGACAAAGGTGGGGGCGTTGTTTTCATGGATCGTTTTGTGTATGAAGGAAAAATGTTAAATATTTTGAATAACACAGACAAATATAGTAGGACCTCTTTGAATGAAATACACATAGCATATAGTAGGATAAGGGAATATTGCAGGACCTACTACTAGAGGGATCTATTGACCAAAACCTTTAATTTTCTGACAGTATCAAAACCTAAAATACCCTGCATCTTTGGGATCCCGAAGGTGCACAAAGATCTGTCTCCTGAAGGATCTATAACTGCACATTGATGTGAAAATTAAACACTTGGTAAATGAGAACAAGAACATTTTAAAAGACTCATGGGATTTTCTTAGAAAAATAGAACCCTCCATGTATATGGATACAACAGGATTTGCCACATTGGACGTTGTAGATCTATTTACTAGTATCCCACATGAAACTGGCTTAAAGTGGTTTGAAGAGATGTTGTTACCTTTAAAGAGTATTTCCCAAAATGAATTTACCACTATTTTAGTTCTTATGGAAGTTGTTTTAAAGTACAATTTTCTATTCTTTGAAGGTGAATATTTCAGGCAGGCGAAAAAGGGGTGGCCATCTCATTGTGCACCTACATATGCAAACATTATTATGGCATACTGGGAGAACAAATACATTTTGATTCCTAGGTTTCTTGACAAGTGGACCTTGTATTGTAGATTCCTTGACGATTTGTGTTTCTTCTGAAAGGTACAAAGGATGATTTTGATATATTTGTTGAATACATCAATGAGACCACACACTTTCTCCAGTTTACAATGAATTTTGACAGTGTTATGTTACCTGGATGTTAACATTACCAAAGCAAATGATCTATTTGTTTCAAGGTACATAGAAAGGAGACATTTTCAAATACTTACTTGCATTTCTCCAGTTCCCACCGTTTCACCAGAAAAAGTGTGTTGAAAGGGCAACTAGTCCAATATGTAGAATGACCTCAGATGATGAAACTTTTAGGAGAGAATGTGAAAACTTGTATAAGATGTTTACACAAAGAGGATACCCACACACATTATTTGAGGACATTAAGAATGAAGTCCTGGGGAAAAACTAGATTTGCACCTATACTTGGTAAGTCAGAAGTGTTGGCGGAACACACCGGATGGTGACCTAAATGATGGGTTTGTTTCAGGTCTCATCACCACCTACGACGGTCAATCTAGTATAGTGAAGAAAATATTTGAAAAGGAATGGGACAACTTTTCCCAAGTATCGGATCTAGGTCACATTTTGAACATGAAATTAAATTTATTTATAAGAAAGGTAACAATATAAAAGGTATTATAGAGACTGGTTGTAAAGGAAACACTGATAAAAAGAAGAAAAAGTTGGGGTTTTAAATGTGGTGCCTGTAGGTATTGTTCATATTTAAAAGTAGGAAACAGCTGCCATTTAGTAGCAAGGAATAAAACTTTACTATGTGAATCCTTTGTTAATTGTAACACAAAGGGATTATTTATATCAGCCTGTAAAACTGTAATGCTTTTATGTGGGTAAAAAGAAAAAGGAATTAAACAAAGGATTTAACATGTATATGATATCAGAACATCATGCCAATAATTCCTGTACAAACACACATTAACCTGTAAAGGTTCTAGTTTTGAATTTTTGTGGTAGAAGTGGTACCCACTGACCCGAGAGGGGAATGTGGGAAACATTACTGAGTACAGGAATTATTTTAGATTACCCTGGAATCAAATAAATATCCAGGGATTAATGACATGGTGTCCTTAGCACCTGTTTTAAAATTAAGGGCAGCTAAACTATGATATGTTAATTTTAGAAGTATTTTTAAGAAAAGTTTTAAATCACATTATACATGTATTTTTCTGCTTATTCCTTTTAAACATTGGAAGTTGCAATATCAATTCTGACCAGTAGAGTGTAGTATTGTTTACTTAACAGCTTGTAACTTAAAGGAAGGTTTTAATTTTTAATTTACAATTTTAATGAATGAGGTTTTAACTCTCAATTTTAACTTTGAATGAGATTCAGATAAGCATTTGCTAGAATTGACAGTGTATATGGCTTGTTCATCCAGTAAATAGGTTTTATAGTTACACTTTGGCACTGTAAATGGCACTTTATTACTTTTTTACAATTATCATTAAGTACTTAATTAATCTTTTTATTTCATTGGTTGATGTGTTGATCCAATTATATTCAAATGTATTTAAACAACTGACAAGTGGCTTTATGTGTTTGTATTATCTGAAGAAGGCTTGACGAAACGTTTGATGTGATTTTACACAGCGTATTGTATTGTGTCTACTGAGTTTGGCAGGAGCCCTAATAAACCTCTACTTTTATTTTGAGCCTTTGAGAAACTGCTTAAGCAGTGGATGAGAGAAGAGGGGGGTGGTTCTGTGTTATAATGAGCTGAGATGGCTGAGGCGTGAATTCTGATGGAGGAGAAAGACGGGCCCTTATGAAGCAGCTCAGTTAAGTATTGTAAGATCCGAGGTAAATTGGGCACTGTTGTTCTCATCCCTTGAGATTGGTTCTAGGCACAGAATCTTTTCCATTTTTCAGCACAAGGCTTTCTGGTACTAGGCCTCCTTGCCTTTAAAATGATATCCATCACTGATTTAGTGAGGTATGGTAAAGGAGAAATTATGTAATTAGCTAGGCTGCTAGATTCAGTGTTTAAAGTTGAGGATGCAGAATTTGGCTCTCCTGCTGAGACAACAGAGGAGGAGTTTGAGGCAGGTGCCATGGGGCCCACAGTGACACCCTGCACAAGAGGGAGTACCAGTGTTGGCGTGGCCAGTCTGGCACAATCAAAATCGCCCTTGGTTCGTCTTGTTTGATCTTTAGTAGTACTTTGGAGAGCAGAGGCAGAGGAGGAAAGGCATAAACTGATTAGGTTTTTTCCAGCTGAAGGACAGAGCATCCACTTTTCAAACTTGTTTTGTGGGGAGTCCTTGTGCAGAATTTGTCCAACTGATAGTTTTGGGGGGAGGCAAAGAGGTCTATATCTGGGCTCCCCCAATTGCTTGTCAACATGTTGAAAATCCTTGGTTCCAGTTTCCACTCGTGTGCGTCCATGAGGTTTCTGCTTAGTTCGTCTGCCAGTGTATTTAGTTTTCCTGGCAGGAATTGAGCTTGTAAATGTACCTGATAGCTCAGGGCTGTGTTTCACAATGCCATGGCTAGTCTGCAGAGGGGGTAAGAATGTGTACCCCCCGCTTGTTTATGTATCACATAACAGTGGTGTTGTCAGTCTTTATCATTAATTGTCTGGAAGAATGTGGTCCTTGAAGGCTGTCAGGGCACTCTGTACAGCTAACATTTCTTTTTGATTGATATGCAGGTGCATTTGACTTTGGTTCCATTTGCCCTGAATGCACCTCCCTGCCAGGTGGGCCCCCCATGCATAGTCTGATGTGTCTGCTGTTAACGTTTTGGTGGCACGGGGTAGTGTGAATGGTAGTCCCGTTTTAGTGGCAGGCCTCTGCCCACCAAAGGAACTCTAGGCATAGGCAAAGTAGGATAGGAATCATTGCCTCTAGATCCTGTAAATGTTCACACCATAAGCTTTTGGGATACCATTAATTGTCCTGGAAGAATGTGGTCCTTGAAGGCTGTCGGGGCACTCTGTACAGCTAACATTTCTTTTTGACTGATATGCAGGTGCATTTGACTTGGGTTCCATTTGCCCTGCATGCACTTCCCTTGACAGGTGGGCCCCCCATGCATAGTCTGATGCGTCTGCTGTTAAGGTTTGGGTGGCAGGGGGGAGTGTGAATGGTAGTCCCGTTTTAGTGGCAGGCCTCTGCCCATCAAAGGAAGTCTAGGCGTAGGCAAAGTATGATAGGAATCATTGCCTCTAGATCCTGTGAATGTTGACACCATTGGCTTTTGAGATACCATTGCAGTTTCTTCATATGCAGCCTTGCATATGGCATTAGAAGAATGCACGTGGCCATGAACCCCAAGGCTTGCAGTATTTGCCTTGCAAGATAAAGTACAGTTTTGTACCTACCATAAATGTAGATGTTCGAGGATTCCATTGCTGCAGTCCTTACTATTGGGTATAGTCCGCATCCAGTCGGCCCGAATACCAGAGTATAAGGCTGACGTCGGTCAGGGCGCATTAGACTGACGTCAGTACGTCAGGGTACTAATGCGCATGACCGGCGTCATATCCTCAGTCTTTTCTTGCCCCAGATGTCAGAAGACCCTAAAAAGACAAGGCCCAAAATACCTGTACCAAAACATGAACAATATATACAAAAATAGAAGCAGGTAAACTCACCTACACAACCACCCCTAAACACAGAGGGAAGGAGGGAGGGTAAATTGGACTGCAGCAATGGAATCCTCGAACATCTACATTTATGGTAGGTACAAAACTGTACTATGTTCTTCGTTTTCCATTGCTGCAGTCCTTACTATTGGGTAGAATCCCAAAGCAGAGGTAAGGGAGGCTGGCAAATCATAAAGAAGCAGGAGCTGACAACATGCCTTGCAAAACAGCTGTGGCAAAACCAGCCCTAGACTTAGAGTAGATAGGAAGGTGATAATGCTTAGAGAAAGTATGCACTGAACTCCAAGTAGCTGCTTCCAAAATATCCTTAGTTGCCACCCCGTAGAAATGCTGTTGAAGTGGCAGTAGCCCTAGTGGAATGAGGCCTAATCCCAGCTGGAACCTCCTTGCCATGATGGGAATAACAAAATGCAATGCAAAAGCCAATCCACCTAGAAATAGTTTGTTTTGACACAGGCTTGCCCTGCGAACTCAAAGCAAAAGAAACAAACAACTGCTGAGACTGCCTAAAATCCTTAGTCCTGCTTAAGTAATAACGCAATTGCCTGTGTACATCTAAAGTATGCAAAATCTTTTCCCCTTTATTTTGGGGGTCTGCATAAAAAGTAGGCAAATGAATAGTTTGGTTTAAAGCCACACTAGAAACCACCTTAGGCATAAAGGAAGGATTAGTACGTAATGATACCCTATCCTTATGGAAAATCAAAAGGGCTCGACTGCCATAAGGGCCTGCAACTCAGACACCCTTCTTGCAGAAGTAATAGCCAACAAAAAGCAGTCTTCCATGACAAATATTTCAATTCAGCAGTAGCCGAGGCTCAAAAGGTTGTAGAGTAAGTTTTTCCAACACAAAATTGAGATCCCAAGCAGGAGTAGGAGCTCACGTGGGGGTCTTATATTTTTGCCCCTCTAAGAAACTGCTTGAACAAAGGATGCGAAAACAATGGTGGGTCACAATCATAGTGAGCTGAGATTGCTGCAGCATGAATCTTAATGGAAGAGAAGGACAGACCCTTGTCCAGTAACTCAGTAAGATATTGAAGAGCCATACTCAAATTAGGCTCAGAAATCTCCAAATTCTTTGCTTTACTCCAAAATAAAAATCTCTTCCATTTTGCTGCGTACACTTTCCTTGTACTAGGTCTTCTAGCTTCCCTAATCACATTTAAAACTTGTTGAGGAAGTTGAGACCTGCTGTGTTTCAACACAGAATATGCCAGGCTGTCAGATGAAGAGAGTGAAGCTTGACATTGAGCAGATGACCGTCCGCTGGGAAAACAGATGTGGAATCAAAGGTTAAGGCCATGGAGGCTTCTTTACCAGACTCCGTAGTAGAGGGTACCAGTGTTGCCAAGGCCAATCTGGAGCTATCAAAATCATCCTTGGCCTGTCCTGTCTGACCTTTAACAGTACCTTTGGAAGAAGAGGCAGAGGTGGAAAGGCATACACATGAAGGTTTGTCCAACTGAAAGACAGAGCATCCACTTTCCAAGCTGTGTGATGAAACCCCTTTGTGCAAAACTGTGGCAGCTGGTGGTTTAGTGGAGAAGCGAACAGATCTATGTCTGGAGTTCCCCATGACACTGTCAATTTCTGAAATACATGAAGATCCAGTTTCCACTTGTGGGGATCCATGATTTGTCTGCTTAACACATCTGCTAAGGAGTTCTGTGCTCCTGGCAGAAACCTTGCCTGAAGAGTTAGGTGCAAGCGTGGCAGTCTCCCATAAAATCATCGCTTGCCTGCATAGAGGATAAGAATGTGTTCCCCTTGTTTGTTGAAGTACCACATGACAGTTGTGTTGTCTGTTAGAATCAACACCTGCCCTGGAAGAAGTAACTCCTTGAAAGCCAGCAATGCGAACTGGACTGCTAACATCTCCTTCATGTTGATATGTAGATGCTGTAGTCTGGCAGGCCACTTGTCTTGTATCCACTTTCCATTTAGATGAGCTCCCCAAGCAATGTCTGAGGCATCTGTCGGTAAAATCTGACTCGCCTCTGGGGCGGTCACAGAGAGTCCCTTGTTTAGGTGACATTCCTGAGCCCACCACAAAAATTCTATTTGAAGGCAAGGTATTATTTGAATGACAGTGTCTAAATCCTGGCAGTGCTGTGTCCATACATTTTGAGATACCATTGTAACTTCCTCATATGCAGTTTGGCATTGGGAAGCACCAGAATACAAGATGCCATGAACCCTAATGCTTGAAGGACTGTCTCTGCAGTCAGCACGGACTGATGAGATAGTTGATGGAAGTAAAGTGATAGACTCTTTTGTTTGTCCGGGGTTAAAAGGCCATCTGGGCTGCTGTATTCAGTCTCACACCCAGAAAGCACATGTCTTGAGAGGGTACTAGACTGGACTTTATTTCGTTCACAGAATACCCTAGGCATCTTAGCACTGCTATAAGATATTCCAGATGCTGTAGAAGGTCTTCCTTTTCTTGAGCCAGAATCAGGCAGTCGTCTAAATAAGGATAGATTTGAAGTCCTTGTAGCCTGAAGTAAGCTATCACTGGAGCCAGAAACTTTGTGAATACTCTGGGCAGTAGATAAGCCAAAGGGCAATGCAGAGAACTGATAAAGAGAATTTCCAGCTCGAAACCGCAGATACTTCCTGTAACTTAGCCTGATAGGCACATGAAGGTAAGCTTCCTTGAGAACTAAAGTTACCATCCAGTGATCTTTGCCCAGCAGGGGTAAAAGCTGTTGTAACGTCAACATCTTGAACTTGGGAATGTCCAGATAAGTGTTGAGGAGAGATAAATCCAAAAGCAGTCTCCACGTGTTCCCCTTTTTGGTACTAGGAACATGCGAGAATAAAATCCTAGGCCCCTTTCTGATACAGGGACTGGCTGAATGATGTCCAACACCCATCTGTCTTGAATAATTAAATCCCAAT